>NC_083474.1:18275608-18485608 GCF_030014155.1 Tachysurus vachellii
GTCAGCACAGTTGTGCCCAAAAGTTACTACTTAATAGTCAGTGGGCACTTTTTAAAGTAAAAGTCACTAAAGAGATGCATAAACGTCAAAACTGGCAAAGTCACAACAGTGTAAAAAATATTATGAAGGAAGATTGTTGGGTTTTCTGTTTGGAAAATTCATCGAATTAATTACTGATTTCATGTGAATCTCTAAATGCAGACAAAATAAAATGTCGATATGGACATCACAGACCTTTCCACAGACTTCTGAATCATGCCGAGTATTTATATATTAGGGCTGTCAGAAACTACTGCATTAACATCTAAAGAAATCTAACTAACTATATATCGCATGACAATTCCTTATAGCACAGTACTGTTGAGTTCATGAATCAGATCAGAACATGTTGAGAAATGTGCGATAATTGCTCTAACACAGGCTAAACCTATTAAAGGGATTAAAAATGTTATTTTAATAAAAAGTATGCGTTTAATCTTAAGCACGGTAAAGAATTTTAAGAGACCTTTATTTCAGTGCAGTTGAAATTCACGTCACTCTTCAGATCTGTGACTACATCTTTATATAAATTTTAGTTTTGTCTCCTTTTCAGCTGTCTTCAAAGGCCAGTTCGTCTTTGTCTCAGACTTTGTCTCAGACTCACGCTGACGAACGCAAGACGAAATGTTTGACGACTTCTTCCATCGAATTGAAACGGGTACTTTTACATAGTGTCTAGGGGTAAAACAACACACAACACAATGTTTCAGTTCGCAATAGCAATAAGAGAGAAAATTGTCTTTCTTTTCAAGTCATTTTTCTAAATGAAAGCAGTGCGCATTTCAACATTGTTCACCTTTAACCGAACTTGCTTTTTTGTTTTGTTTTGTTTTTCTTTTTTATTATTGAAGAACTCGGGCCACTAAATTCAGACTGGTTTGAAGAGTTGACTGTGAGAGCTTCTGAAGATGGCTGCGGTAACTCCACAGCACATAAGGACAAGGACAAGGTCATTTTCAGAGCTCCAGAGACACCAGTCTTGGACAGTCAGATGTGTTCGACACCCAGAATATTTAGGCGCAGACGGCCACATTCTCCTGCCGCAGGTCTTGAAGATACTCCCAATTCAGGTAGGCAACCTTTGCAGGGTGGAAGAGTGGTGTGATTAGAGAATATCGATGTTGTGATCAAACGACTAACACACACACACACACCGAGATATCACTGATGTCACAATTTAAAACAATGGTTACAAATTTAGAAAGCAGCTGATGCTGAATCAGTGTTTATTTCACTATTTTGTAAAGCACATTTGTAATAAAACAATCATTTTTGGTTTTCTTCCAATGCATTGAAGCATTTTAACGGACAGCAAGCCTTTACGATCTACATATACTTCATGTGACTCCAGAAGCATGTTTTTTTTTTTTTTCCCCTTTACACCACAGGGACGGGGAAAATGTTTCCTGCTCCACCAGGTTCAGAATCAAGCCCATGTCTATTTGACTTAGCTAAAGACAGGTAACTAACTTTGCCTTAATAACTGCCTTAAAATAAAAGGAAAAATTTCATTTGTTAGAGCTCTTGTGTTTTCTGCTCACTTTACATATATACATGTGTATATATATATATATATATATATATATATATATATATATATATATATATATATATATATATATATATATAATGAGAGAGAGAGGTGTCAGTGGTTGAGTGTATGTTTGACATTCATCTTTTTTTCAGTCTTCACTCATGATGACCTTTTGTGTCATGTTATGCACCTTGTTGTTATGCATGTCATTGAATAACAAATGCGTTCCTTTCTTTGTGCTTTCCATGCAACTTTTTTTTGTATGTATGTTTGTAAAATGTTATACGTGAGGTATAAATACAAGGTCTTTTGTTGTTGTTTTTTTATTATTATTATTATTATTATTATTATTATTATTTGTTTCTCTAGCCAGCGGTTTCATAAAGAATGGGGATCACTAAAGACAAGTGCATGCTTGGGTAAGAAACAATGCTATTGTTCAGAGGAAAATCTTTATCTATTAAAATTTATTATACCACAGCGAAGTTCTCTCTCTGTCTCTCTCGTAATTGTTTAAAATTCGCTGTGATATAAGTGAAATAACCGTCCAGACCATGCTTTTATATGAAAATAAGTCATGCCACATTACACCTTGCTGACATGAATATAATAGTCTTCTTTTGTATGTACAATCTCTGAAGTTTCTTATTTGGTACATATTTTAATATACAAAAAGTATTCTTTTATTATTATTTAACATTAAAATACCCCAACAATAAGCCCTGTGTTGCTTTTTTGCTTGTTTGTCATTACAGATCTACTCGACACACCAACAGATTTAACAGTAAGACACATTCCTGTATTATATCCCACTCTGTTTATAATCCAAATCTTCTTGAAACTCAAAATTACAGATTTAATCCCGTCGATCAAAATGTTTTCTTAGACACCAGCCTCATCTGCACATCGCATCAGCGAGAGCCTCGGAGCTCAATTAAACCCCGATCTGTCTTGGAGCAGTTCCTTTAACACACCATCATTGTCCCCCACCGTTCTTTTATGTTAGTATAGACATTTATCAATAGATTATGTTTTGTTTGTTTTTCTCTCTCTCTCTACGTAATTTATATTAATGACGGTTTATTTCTGCTTCAACAGCCAAAAAAACAGAGTGCCAGTCTTCACCAGTAAGTTTTCTCAGAGACAAAGAAGTCATTGTAAGTAGATAATTAAACACATTTTAGTCTGGGGTTTGTAGTTGAATTCATTGTAGTCTAATTTGTGTTTATATGGGTTATGGGTATTGGGCAGTAGTGTTAATTTCGTCACCTATTTTTAATTTAGTCTTAGTCTTGTGTCAAATGTCCTTGTTAGTTTTAGTCATATTTAGTCATTCACATATCTTTTTTTGTTAGTCAAGTTTTAGTCGAATAAAAGTCTCGTCATTTTAGTCTAGTTTTAGTCAAAAGAAAACTCAAGGTATCTTAGTCAAGTTTTAGTCGACTGTCTTAATTTTAGTCTAGTTTTAGTCAAAAAATTGTAGTCTTTTTTTAAAATAACACATTATTACTGAGATTATTACTGATAAATATTTCAGTAAAAAAAGTCTTTCACACATGTTTCACTCGAACTTGACTGCACATCACATTTTGTACTTTATTGATACTGCTTTTAATCGTAATGCAAAGACCGGCCATCGGGACATAAGCTGTCATGTACAATAAAAGAGCCTGTGCAGCGACAGGAAATATAATTTAACACAAAAAGCCTGACAAGACCAGGAGTGGACTTGCGCTCAGGATTTATTTTTTGAGCGGCGTCTGGACGAATTGTTTCTATGCACACACTAAACAGCGCGAAGCCGCGAACTCGTTGTGAATATTTTAAAGGCGTAACAGCTGATGAAAAAGCAGACAATTGTAGACGAAAATGAAGAGAGATTTTATCTTAGTTTTTATTTTATACAAAACATTTTCGTCTCGTCTTTTTTCGTCAACAATAATGCATGTTAATTTAGTCTTAGTCAGCGTTTTTGGACAGTGGTGCAGTCTTGTCATCGTCTCGTTTTAGTCTCGTCTTAGTCATGAAAAAAAGGTTGTTGACGAACATATTTCGTCTCGTTTCGTCTGACGAAATTAACACTATTGGGCAGTGATGGCTCAAGTAGTTAAGGCTCTGGGTCGTTGATTTGAAGATCAGGGTTCAGGCCCCAGCACTGTCAAGCTGCCACTGTTGGGCCCTTGAGCAAGGCCCTTAACCCTCTCTGCTCCAGGGACACTGTATCATGTCTGACCTGTGCTCTGAACCCAATCTCCAAAGTTATATATTTAAAGAAATACATTACAGCCCAGTGAAATTCTGTGTGACTACATAAAGGCTTCTGTCTAGTGGGTATCCACATGCGTCACTGGTGTGCAGTAAATGCTTCGGTTGTGGCTTGTGGCTGCACAACATCCTTTACCACTTATTACTTTTTTGCTCCTTAACTTGCGACTTCAACTTGCTGTAAACTTAACTACCGGTTCCTTCCTTGCTTATAGAGTCCGTCGAACGGACAGACCGCGAACAATGTATAGTTTCCCTTCTCTACTTATAAATTAGTTTATAGCATTATTAGCTTTGGATCAATTAATATACAGACACACGACTTAGATCAATAACTCTGTACTAATCACCATTCTGTGGAAGTAATGAGTGTTACCAACTCATAACTCTACTCAACCGGCCTGTCACTCAAGCCAGAGCAAGCAAAAGTCACCCGTCCATGAAGGCCTCCATTTTGGCCTCCATTTTGGCCTCCATACTGTGCAAAATACTGTTGGTACCATAAATGCAGCATACATTTGAGAGTGGGGAACTGAATAAATGTTGTACCTTTCATGCCATGAGATTGGTCTGATGAATCATTCAAGGCAGTCAGATTTCTCTCGGCAAATGAATTAGGTATGAATTAGGCATACCTAATTTGCAAAAACAAAAAAAACAACAAAAAAAACAAAAGTCACCGATTTATTGAAATTGCACATAGAAAATGAATGTTTTCCTGTTGCATGGTCACTGGTTGAATCTTGGTATAAACTCAAGGAGGTTTTTTTTTAAAAATGATTTTATAATCACTTTTTTTATGTACAGATTGTTCGAAAGCTGTTTCCATCACTCTCAAAAGGTTCGGAATCAACATCCGGTGTGCGGCACAACGGTTCGTCGTGTATACATATTCATTTGGATTAAGTGTATATTAAGTGGGGAAGTAGTTTCAAATCTTTCTTCAAAAATCCATTTTTCCGCAGACATAAACGGTGGGAACGTCCATGCAGATGAACATAAATCCGATTCATCCTCCGACAACATAGAAGGTGTTTGGAGGCAGACGGTACCGGATGCGATTAAGGACAGCAATTTGCGGAACACAGTGGAGAGCGTTCTTGACGGAGCTGAGGACGTGCTGTCCTTCTTCTTCAAGAACAGCGGCTCCTCCCTGCGAAGGGTTAAAACCACGGAAAGGAAAAAGAGATTAAACGGTGTTTCTAAGGAAGTATTAGAGACAGTAGAGCACACTACAGATCGTCCATCCGCATCAAAGACAGTTACCAGCGCTTCTGTTGCAAATTTAAAGTCCCCTTTATTTTCAAGTCAGCTTAATAATAAGGATTTTACAACTTGGACCCCGCTAAGTTTATCTGATGTTCAATACTCCAAGACAAACCAAGCATGTATCTCTGAAATCTCAAGTAAACTCGCTAGTCCTGGAGTGGATGATCGTACAAACCGTATCGCACAGCTTGGACGGTCGTCTTCGCGCACGTCCGAGCAACAGACGTTCACTCCTGATTCGACTCTTGAGAAGTCTCAGGGGCAAGTTACTTTATCGGAGGCATCTCCTGCACTTTCCTTCTCAAGAAAACCCAGGAAGTTTGTGTATCCAGTGCAAAATTCAGATAGTAAAAAAATGCACAATGTCACTGGTATGAGAATTCTTCCTTCATGCTGTCTGCATTTTCATATCCCATCTATTCATTGTCTTCATTCATCTTATTAAACTGCTCTCGTTTGTCATCTCTGTAGATGCTGCGGTTGGAAAACACTACCAGGAAGCTTCCGGTCATGAAGAGGATGTCCACACAGACACCGGAGATCAGTCGGTCCAGCCAGCAGAAACTACTGTTAAGCAGGTCCATCCTACACTTCTTAACATAGACCATGAGCTCGATATGTCTCAGCTTTGCAAAGCGTTTGCGGAGGATTTCACTCAGGAAGTGAACTCGTTAAAAGCGCCACAAAAAATTGCACAGAGCAGCCATGAATGTGTTTTAATCCCAGCTTGCACTATGGTAGAAATAAGTGATATGCAGCCTAAAGCAGTAGCTACGCTACAGTGTGAAGGTCATGTAGACCGTCAGACAGCAGAAGTCGTTACTTTCACAAATATACAATCTTTTGAGAGCACAGACTGCGACGGTGGCTGTCCTACAGTTCGTTCTGGTTTTAGCCTGGAAACGTTACCATGCAACGACACCGAACATCTTTATTCTGGTTTTAAAACAGCAAATAATGCGATTATTGTAGTACCACCTGAAGCTTTAGTGAAAGCCAAAGCAGCATTAGACGAATCCTCAGAGCGCATGACTCACACAGGCACTTCAGGCGTAACCGAGCCAGTACAAGCAGGTACAAACTGCTGCAAATCTTACAAACCTGTAATAGCAAACACTGCTGGAGAGAAATTGCCTTCGGAAAGCCATCAGCATGGACATGAAGCTGGAAAAGAAACTTCTAATGAAAGTGTTTTAAGGTCTGAGGAAGCTTCAGCGAATATTCCTAGCATGTTCATGTGCCAAACAAACGAATCTGGCTTTAAAACTGCGTCTAACAAAAGTATAACTGTCTCATCTGTGAATCTCGAGAAAGCTAAAGACATTTTCAAGGAGTTGGATGAAGAGAAGTTAGATTCATGTCTGACGGATAACAAGACGCAGGTCTGCAGTATAAAAGCTGCCAAGCCGTATAAATCTTCACAACATTCCACCGGCAAAGATGATGGAAGTTCGTTTTTGACGGCTTCGCAAAGGGCGGATGTGACCGAGCTGTGTAGTATGTTAGAGGACGCAGGCAGCCAGTGTGAGTTTACACAGTTTAAACGCACAAAGATGGACTCAAAATATCCAGATAGCCTGCAGCTGGAGCGAGAGTGGGACCCTGAGATACTTGCTGGTATTGACTTTGATGATAGCTTTAACTGTGATTTAACTGAGAGGCAGGTCTTAAAAAAACATCAGTCCAAGGCAGATACGCATGCTTCGGTCCCAAACGGTCTGATGAACGGAGACATGGCCGTTCAAAATTTAAATATCAGGAAGTCTTGTCTTATTTCATGGGAAATGCAGAATAAGGCTGATGACAGTGTGCAGGAAAAGGCTTTTTGTTCTGGCTTTAGAACCGCAAAGGGAAATGCTGTGAGCATCTCTGTGAAATGTCTGAGCAAGGCCAGAAGCCTTTTTGCAGATATAGAGGACACGGAAGGAAACTTTAGTCTCGAGAGTGACAGCGAAGCAGATACCGTTAAACAAATGGAAAATCGACCAGGTGACCACCAGGACACGTTTTGCATGGAATCCGATCTCGAACCAAAACCAAGGATAAATACGTGTAACGGAAATGCGAGGTCAATAAGCGAAGAGGCTGAAACGTGTAAACAGATGTGTAGCAAAACAAATCTGGAAACAGGACAAGAAAGTGTAGCACAGAAACCAGGTTTAAATCAGAGCAGCACGGTAAGTTATGGATTTAGTACTACTGGAGGAAAGGATTTAAAGATCTCAGAAAACGCTCATCAAAATGCAAAGGAACTTCTAACTGAACTTGCAAATGGCAAAGAATCCAAGTATGACATTTTCCCTGCAGAAACAAAAGCCACCTCTTGGACTTCAGCACAGAATTCTTCTGATTTATTGGCAGACGTAGTTGCGGAATCAAAGACGTCTGATGGATCTTTACCAAAAGGTGGAAAAGAACACAATTTTGAAATCAGCCCTGACACAAAACAGGCAACGTGTCCAACTCCTCGATCCGTCGAGAGTAATGGGTTTAAAATGGCCAACGGCAAAGAAGCGTCTGTCTCAGCAAGTGCAATTCAAAAATCAAAAACCATTTTCAAAGATATTAATGACTGCATGAGAAGCTCAGATGAAGCGAAATCCAAGGAAACGAATACAAAGCTGGATCTCGAAGGAGATACAGGCCAGCACACGTTTGTCAACGGATTCAAGATGGCAAGTGGGAAAGGAGTGAGCTTTTCTGAAAAAGCGTTTATGAAAGCCAAGACGTTTTTTAAAAATTGCGATTCCGATTGTGTGGATGTTTCTCAAGTAAAAAGAGACGACACAAGTGTGATGGATGACTGTGGCTTTAAGGCAGTTGCGGGAAACATGGTGAATTTGCCTGGAACAGACAATCCGAACAAAGAGACCTTAAAGAAAGACTCCACGGATTTAAATAAATATGTCCAAAGGAAATTCGCTAAAACCTCCTCTGAGACTCTTCAACCACCATCTGTCTGTGGTTTCAGTACAGCAAGCGGTGCTGCGGTGTCCGTTTCAGCCGACGCACTTCAGAGAGCTAGAGCTATGTTGGATGATTCAAATGCTGCTTCACCTGGTGAAAGGAGATTGGAAATATCAGAAGCAGGGATCCTTTCCAAAAACGAGGCCGTGGTTGCGGGAAAAACCTACGGCTTTAGCACAGCAAGCGGAAGGAAAGTCGCCGTTTCTGAGAAAGCCCTCCAGAAAGCAAAGAGTCTTTTTACTGACTGTGATGTGGATGGATTAGGACCTGATCCCTGTAATTTGTCAGCTGCAAAGACATCAGCAGCAGGTTCTGAACCTACACACACATTGCCTTCCAATGCCGCCGGTAACAAAAACGGCGTGTCAGAAAAGGAGCCGAACAGGAGTAAGGACGTGTCCGTCGGTAGCGTCGACGGTTCAGTCGAACGTGGAAGTTCTAGTGGTGAAGCTTTGTGTGCTAGGAATGCAAGTGTGCCAGTTAATGCTGGAAAATCTGAAGGACGATATGAGAACATGATTAATGGAGGCCCAAAGGCTGAGCACTTGGGATCAGGAAATTGTGGCTTTAGCACAGCCAGCGGAAAAGGTGTTTGCGTGTCAAAATCGGCCCTCGCAGTAGCGTACGAGATGTTCAGAGATTGTGATACCCAAATAGTTACTAATGGTAAAATTACCAATGACTCTCCATCTACAGCTATTGACAAGAAACCTATCGAGTCAGAGACCAAAGCCACTGATCCACCTCACCCGTCATCACCGGCCACTCAGGATAATCCTTCCCTGCTGAGCTGCCATTCTTTAAATCTTGATGGATGCACTGTAACCCAGCAAAAATATTTTGAGCAAGAAGCAATGGCTTGCACCAAAGCGCTCTTAGAGGATGATCTCAATGAGAGTGGTTTGATGAGTAGCTTGGACACTGACGTTAGGCAAAGTCCTGCTCAACGTCAGGAGATACGCTTAGGGGTGAACGCAGGAACACGAAAGCGGCCGTCGGATGACGAGCATTTGACAGGTAAGACCTTTCAGCTAGAAGGGCGGAAAATGTTTTTCTGTTACACACTACTCATTCACGTTTTAATCCTACTGTATTAAGGCCAACCTCCTTTGAAAAGAAGACTTGTTTCAGAGTTTGACCAGATCTCAGACGACGGAACAGCCTGCGCTCCAATGAAAAGCAGCCCCAATGGTTAGTGTTGTAAAATAAGCATCAAATTCTTATTATACCACATATCTGATTGGTTGATTTAATTTTCTTATAACAGCTTTGATAGTAGTGCACTTTTATTTTTTTATTTTTTGTAATATAAGTGATAACCGGAACTAAATTGTCTCACATTCTTCACTGTAAACAGACCAAAAAATCAGATTTTTCTTTTTTACTCATTGAGCCAATACACAAAGCTCCACTCTTAAAGGTGCACGATGTTTAAAAGCTAATGTTGACATTTGAAATCACCAAAACAAACACGCCCCTAACAGAAATGGGTGTCACCCCTGTTTTGATAGCTCCGCCCCACACATACACACGTAACCCAGGCAAATATTATGGCGGAACCTGCTGGGGCAGCTGGCCGAGGGGATATTTTTATCAGTAAATGAACTCAATGAGTAATACTATGGTAATACAAATGTGTTTTTGTAGTACTGTGTGTTGTACCGTGAAAGGTTTAGCTCCGTTTCACGCGGAAGACAACGTTCAACACCTAGAACCCGAGGCAGAGGTAACGGCAGGTATCCGCCATGTCAGTGTTTCAATCGCTTTCGGCTAATGTCACACATGCGCACTGAACACACTCTCTGCCTTATATTGACGAGACACGCCCCTTTCTGCTAATTGGCTACACGTTTTTGTTAGTCGGCCCGACTCAGTTTTCTGAAGCATTTTTTAAACTTCGTGCACCCCACCTTTAAAAGTTATACTTGACCTGTCATTAGCAAGGACTGTCATGTCATCACTTTCATATGTGTTCAAAGCCAAATATACAATCTAAACATCTCCCCATAATGATTTATGAGCATCGGAAGGGGTCATTAGGGGCATGTGTTTGGGGGAAGTCCAAATACAAACAACATTCCACACTAAAAAGCAGGTTTCCTCTTTATTCATTTTTTATTTATTGCTTTCTTTTAAAGCTGTTTAATAGTTGTTCTGACACAGTGATTCAACGGTCTATTTCTAAATCATTTCTACAGAGTTTCCCATATTACTTTTACAAAATTAATAATATCGATCATTTCACCTTTTAATGGGTAAAACAAAAATCTATCATTAGGAACTTTCCTGGAGTTGCTGTTGATATAGCAATAGGACAATAGTCTTCTTTGGGATGGTGATTCGCATCGGGGTGATTCGCAAATAAGTGTCTTATTTCAATATTTATCCAATTTGCTTGTCATATACACTTGGCCTCATGTTTACAGGGACTCTGAGTGACCGAAGAGTCTTCAAATACAACCTGAAACCCAATATCACTTATCCGTCCAGGTATGCAACGCAACATAGACCTGAATTTTCAAAGGAAAAAACTTCCTTTATACATAAGTAGAATTAAAGCAAACACTTTTTTTTTTTTTCTCATTTTTTTGACTTACAGGAATGTTGTGGACCAAGCATCAGCCAACCAAGGTCACCTCAAAAGGAGACCCTCAGACCCCAAGGCTCCAGTGTTTATACCACCTTTTCGAAAAAACCTTAAGGAGGAAACGCCAAAAACCCGTGTTCCCACAGCTGTGGCTCAAGTTCCCAGTGTGTTTGTTCCACCCATTAAAAAGAAAGATACGTCAGGTAACGTTTATGTGAAGGATTCACCACTGATTTCTGCCGATTCCCCAGCCATCACAAGCTCTAGTTGTGAAAGCAACATGTATCATTCAGCCAGAAAAACAGACAAACAGAAAACAGAAGAAACCAAGAGAGAGGACATGCTGGAAAATGATACAACTGTCCTTGGTGAAACAAACGGTAAGCAAGTTGCTTTAAAAAGTTCTTTTCTTAATAATAAGTGGGAGTTTTATGCATTTCTTTGCATTCGATTTATTGACCGCTGTGTGGTAGGGCTGGGCGATATAACGATATGTATCGCGATAGACACGTGATCGATATCAATAAAAAATGTGTTCGATAAAACGTTCGATATATTTTTTTATTCTACGTCGGAAGAAAACGGATTTTGCGAAGCAAGTTTGGTTGCATTAACAAAGGCACTCACTCTCTGGTAACCTAGCAACGTAGGGAGTGACACGCTAACAGCCAATCATGTAACAGTATCAAGTTTGGTTGCACCATACAGTATCGTTGTCTCATGCTGGTCTGCTGGATTCCTCTTCAGTAACCGGCGACTGATCAGCAGAAAATGAGCCGCAGCGAGCGAGGAAATTGTAAATAAAACTGGACTGAAAATATACTTGAATAGTTCAACTTCAAGTATGATTAGAGTAAGAATAACTTGTTACTTTTTCAGATTTCTGCAGGTTTGAAATATAAAACCTGCATAAACCTTCTGGTGAACAGCTAGTGAACTTCCTAGCACCAAACTTGCACTAAATTCTCAGGTTTCTCTATGTTTATATTTAACACTTTGCACTATATTATTACACTTTATTAAGCATTTCTTACATTTTCTTTCATTTTGCACTTTAAATGTTAAGAGATCATTGTTAAGTGTTCATTGTGACTTTAGACTTATGTTTACATTATAATTATGTGAGTTTTCCTGGTGGTTGACATTTCTGTCTTAATAACTCATGGGATTATAATCAGAGGAAGGTTAAGTTTAAAATAAAAATGTTTAAATGTAATATATTTTTCTCCTGGCACTTATTTTAAATGGGTCATAAAAAATATCAATAATTATCGATATCAACTGATACGAAACACTGATATCGTGATACAGTTTTCAGCCATATCGCCCAGCCCTACTGTGTGGTGCCCAAAGGAAAAAAAAGAATGGTTAAAAAATAAAAACACCAGCTACTGTACATGTAGCCTGTTATTGAGATGAGAAGGTTGAACTTTGGTTACTTTGGTCGATTAAAATACGGACAAGTCGGTCATTTTTAATCAGCAGTTACACTAGACTGTTGCTTTGCTTATTCGTAAATATTTACCATTCTTAAAAATAACCTCAATGATGCAATAACTACACCGTGGGTTTTGGTCTTCCTTCTGCCTAGTAAATGGGTTTGTGTGTTAATTATTCTGTTAATTTTGGTCTCGTTCTCCTCTATTAAAGTAATTTGGCAGCAGTCCTTGGAGTTAGCACGAGATATTCAGAACATGAGAATCAGAAAAAAGAAGCATCAGAGAGTTCGACCTCTACCTGGGACTTTTTACCTGGCTAAGACGTCCGGGGTGAGCAGAATTTCCCTGAAAGAGGCTGTAGGATACAAGTGTCCTGACCTCCACACAGAAAAACAGGTGATTTCTATTTATTTGTTTGTTTGTTTGTTTGTTTGTTTTTGTTTATTCATTCTTACTATTTAAAATCTGGCGTCTGTTTTAGCCGCTACTAAGCTTTTTTTTCTCTCTCTTTGTAGCTCTATCAGCATGGTGTATCCTTCAACGTGGCCCAGATAACCAGCGAGAACGCAGAGTCGTTCCGATTCAACTGTGATGAGTTTTTCAGACGTGACGTTCTCCGAGACACCGGAGGGATTCAGCTGGCTGACGGTGGGTGGCTGATTCCAGACAACAAGGGAATGCTGGGTAAAGAGGAGTTCTACAGGTAAGAGATGTTTTAAAAATGTCTGTTCTGTTTACTCACATTGTGTAGTTACTATAACTGGAATATTGTGCTTTGGCAGAGCCTTGTGTGATACTCCTGGTGTTGACCCCAAACTGATAAGTGAAGCATGGGTGTATAACCACTATCGGTGGGTTGTGTGGAAACGCGCCTCCATGGAAAGAGCCTTCCCAGAAATTCTGGGTGGTCGGTGTTTCACTCCAGAGCAGGTGCTCCTACAGCTCAAACTCAGGTATTAGATGTTCTGTGCATTTCTATAACATACAGGTGTATTGTTTGGACGTAGTCTAGAAAATGATGAATCGCCTTTTCATGCTTTACCGATAAGGGAAAGAAGACCATAGTTATGGGGAACATTATGAACAACAGGTAATTTATTATTCTCAGGTATGACGTTGAGGTGGACCACAGTCAAAGATCAGCCCTGAAGAAGATTATAGAGAGAGACGACACACCAGCCAAGACCATAGTGCTTTGTGTGTGTGGTATTGCCAAAGATGACCAAAGTTTAGTCAGGACAAAGGAGGCCACGAACACAACAGATACAAAACCCGAGTCACCCGCTGCAGTCGTATGGCTTACCGACGGCTGGTATCCCATCAAAGCGCTGCTGGACTTGCCTTTGTCTACCATGCTGCGAAAAGGCCGTCTCAGCGTGGGTGTGAAACTTCTGATCCACGGCGCAGAATTAATCGGCTCTCAAGACGCCTGTCCTCCTCTAGAGGCTCCTGAATCACTCATGCTCAAGGTTTGGTGATATTTTTCATTCAGAAGAAATATTAAGTCTGTGCGTATGCGAGCTAGAAAAGCGTGGAAGATGCAAACGGTATCGTTTTTCGTTTTTGACTTAAGGACATCATGCCACACAGAAAACTATAACCTTCGTGTCCTATGGCAAGACTCGCGTCTCGACTGTCACTTTAAAGTCCGTCTCTCCGTTTCCGTTACTATTAACGTATCTTCTTTTTTTTTTTCCCGCCTCTTTTAAAGATTTCGGCAAACAGTACAAGACGAGCACGCTGGGACACAAAGCTCGGCTTCTATAAAGACCCTCGACCCTTCCCGCTGTTGCTTTCAGCGCTGTATGCTAACGGAGGAGTGGCGAGTCGTGTGGACATCACCGTGTTAAGGAGTTACCCAATACAGGTGTGTTTTATTTGATCTCATTTCACAATTATCACAATAACGTTATTCAAACCCAAGCCTCTACTAGTTCTGCACTATTGCCCCTGGTAGCTTTTCATTGAGGTTTTGATCTGTTTAATAGCATGTTTCCTGCAACAGTAATCTTGAAATCCAGACTTGACTAAACCACATGGTTGTGTTACTTGTGTTAATTCTGGTTGTTAACATTGTCTTATTAAATAGTGGATGGAAAAGAAGCCCGGTTCTGTCTTTGTGTTTCGCAACGAGCGAGCTGAAGTCAGAGAAGTAGCAGGATACAGCAGGACCAAAGAGAAGACATTGGAGCACCTGTTCTCCAAAATACAAGCTCAGCTTGAGAAAGAGGAAGAAGGTATGATGTGTTACAGAAATCACGACCGCTTATTGTTGTCTTTGTGCCACAGTATTCGGCCGTGGCGTTGCTGCTAGGTGAAGAATAATGAGGCCATCCTTAAAAATATTCTTGTTTGCCCGTAACCCGACCGACCCTGTCAATTTAGGACCGACTCAATTTTTTACATTTTTTTTTGCTTTAAGTCCGACCGACTTGCCGGTTGTTAATTTGCGTTAAGACCCACCAAACAACTAATACAAAAGCAATAAGATTATATTAATGGGTTCGGGCACCATAATACATCTAAAAAAATTCATTAAAACAGCTCGACACCGCTTTAACCTTGGCACGAAGTTCTGGAAAAACTGTGCCCAGCATCAAAATAAGGTTTGCAATGATGCGCCCCAAGGCACGGGTTGAAGACCCAGTCAGTGACGTCACGATATGCTAATTTGTTTAAAGTCATACCTACGTAATCACCATCACCAAAATTGTACTTTTTTTTTTAAATTGAAACTTGAAAAAAAAAATATAGACCTACCTACCGACCCTTGTGTGTGTGGAGTTTGCATGTTCTCCCCGTGCCTCGGGGGTTTCCTCCGGGTACTCTGGTTTCCTCCCCCGGTCCAAAGACATGCATGGTAGGTTGATTGGCATCTCTGGAAAATTGTCCGTAGTGTGTGATTGTGTGAGTGAATGAGAGTGTGTGTGTGTGTGTGTGTGTGTGTGTGTGTGTGCCCTGCGATGGTTTGGCACTCCGTCCAGGGTGTATCCTGCCTTGATGCCCGATGACGCCTGAGATAGGCACAGGCTCCCCGTGACCCGCGGTAGAAAATGAGTGAGTGAGTGAGTGTTACTGCAAACCAAAATATTTTTAAGGATGGCCTGACCGTGTTTTTATAAAATTACTGATCATCTGAGATAGAAATCCCTGTCTAATCGAACTGATTGTTCTGTATTAAATGAAACTAAATGTGGCTCACAATTTTGTCTGAATTTGTCATTTATGGCCCAAAGTAACTGAACTGCCACAGAACATTTTTGTCTAATCTAAAACCTACATAGGGTACGACTCGATTTCTTTAAATACACTCCTCGAGGTCCTTTCTAGAAAATGATTACAACAATAATGGTTACTATATGTGTATTTACAGAAAAGAGGAAAACCAGGAGAGGCAGAACATTTAGTCTGCACGAGATCAAGAACCTGCAGGAAGGGGAAGAGATTCATGAAGCGATGGAGAGCGATCCAGCTTTGGTGGAGGTAAAGCACTTAATCAGATTTAAGCAGCCTTTTCTAAAACTTTATAAAAAATCAACCAGTAACATGAAAGCCATAATAAAGTGGTTTGTACTCTACTACTAACGTTTCAATGCATTTTTCATCTTTCCTACGGAGGTATGTAACAGCAAGAAATTGGTGGAGTTTTTTAGCTGAACGATAGAAAAATGGCTGCATTAACAGAAGGGCTTAGCTATGAAGGTCAAGTGCAAGTAAAAAACACAGCCTGTTGCAGCTCGTACCTCAAAATAAAGAAGGAAATGGCTAAAAGTAGTGCTGCAGTGTAGTGTTTTATTATTATTATTATATATAGGGTTTAAAGACGGGGTGCACGATGTTGACATTTGAAATCACCAAAACAGACACACCCCTAACCCAAATGGGCGTCACCCCTGTTTTAATGGCTCCGCCCCACACATTTATATCGTCGCTGTCGGGTGGAAACCTCGTATGTCCAAATTTGGTCAATTTCATATTTTTTCACATATCGATGCTATTGGTCAGTCCCCACGTGGGTCTGTTATTTTTACAAGTTATTAACCAATCTAAAGTCTTGAAAATCTCATAACTCCATTGGACACTTCAACCGTCCACCTCTTCCTCACTCCGTGTGAGAGCTCCGCGGCATATTTCTCCTCAAGAAGAGTCGTAACGAATCAACACGTCTTCTGAGGTAAATGTCTTCAAAACACTGGGCTCAAAGAAAAAAAAATCTTGACCCCCGCTAGTTCTGGTGCTCGTCTGAGGACAGGAATTTAGCGCAAGACAATCCACTGCAACGCGGACTAAACCCTGTGCACTGCAGATAAGGTACGGCGTTTTTTTAATTTCCTGAAAAATAACGGTTTTGGAGATACGAGGATTCCGCCTGACAGCGACGATATGTAACCCAGGCAACTATTATGGCGGAACCTGCTATGGTAATACAAATACTATTGTAATACAAATGTGTTTTTGTAGTACTGTGCGTTGTACCGTAAAAGGTTTAGCTCTGTTTCATGCGGAAGACGTTCAGTTCTCTCCAGCGATGGAAAGCTGATCCTATATTAACGTGTCCTGCTTCTTGCCTTATCGTAAGCCTTTCCTCGCTTTCCGTTTTTATTCGCCATGTCAATGTTTCAATCGCTTTTGGCTAATGTCAGACATGTGCACTGAACACTCTCTCCACATGTCATGCGCACTGAACACTCTCTCCACCGCATATTGACAAGACACGCCCCTTTCTTCTCATTGGCTACACGTTTGTTTTGTTTGTCGGCCCGACTCGGTTTTCTGAAGGATTTCTCAAACATCGTTCACCCCACCTTTAATCTCTACCCACAGATAATAGTGCATTTCTTTGTAGATTTGTGGCAGCAGGAATACAGTTTGTGTTTCTACAAGTTGCAACATTTGTTTTTGTTTACCTAAATATTAATGATTATACAGGGAAACCTTTCTGTGTTCTACACGTTTCTACATGCTTCCATTTTTATATTCTTTTTTTGATACATGTATATACACACAGGCCCATCTAAGCACCCAGCAGGTGAAAGCTGTGAGTAGCTACAGGCAAGTTTTAACTGAAAGGAAGAGAGCGGAGTTACAGGACCGGGTGCACAAGGCTGTACAGGAGGCTGAGGGGGGCTGCGCTAACCGAGACGTTACTCCTGTCTGGAAACTGTCTATTGCTGATGCTAATGATTTACACAGCAGCTGCGGTGAGTGATTTATCTCGTGTTCCGATGCTTCAGATTATAGATGGCAGAAAAAATTAAAACCGACTTTCTCGCATTGTAATGCTTGGCTGTGAAAAAAACCTCTGCCGAGAAGAATGTTTCGATCTCCGTAGCCGCAAAATCTCTTTAAACCGACAGCTAACAATTCCGGAATCTTTTGTATGTGCATTTTGCATTCAGCCGTCGTGAGTGCGCATGTTTTAGGATGTAACTTTAAATGGAAAAAAATTGGTTTCGTTTGGGTTTCCAGTACACTAGCTGTAGATAATCTCTGCCAAAAATAATCACGGCAGAAGAAAGACTTAAACTAGCGTAAATGTTTTAACCAGACCGCATGTTAACACTACAGCTAATATTCAAGCAACCGTTTGTGTGTATTTTCTAGTATACACACTGAATATCTGGAGGCCTTCTTTGGACTTGCAATCCTTACTGAGAGAAGGCTGCAGATACAAAGCTTATCATCTGGCCACATCAGAGACCAAGAAACGCTCTGGCACTTCCAACATCCAGTTTACAGCTACCAAAAAAACCCAGTTTCAAGACATTGAGGTAAATCTGTGGCGGTTACATTCAATGCAGTTTTCCGATTAGAAAGAACTCCTCACATTATGTTTCTATATGCAACCAAGTGTACGTTTTATTTTATTTCTGTGTTACATTCGATTCTAAATGGAAACAGATACCAGAGTAATTGTCCCGTACTATGAAACAGGTTTGCCCACAATGGCTAAGTTTACATTTTCCTGCAAGACAATCAGTGAAATTCGGAGATCTTCAGAGCCCTGGATTCAGATCCACGTGTGGAGAGGTTGACCTTGTGGGCTACATCGTTTCTATCTCAGACAGACAAGGTTTGTTTAATTCCTTCATCTCCGAGTGTTTAGTGGGACCGAGCGTTATCAGTAGTCATTAATCCATCATAACATCCTGTCCAAAAATAAATATGTCGAATAAGTCATAAAAGTGCAACAAGCTTTAGTCACAAGTAACATTTAGTGTGTAGGGGACAATTTACTACGTTTTCTGTTGCCCGTTTTGTTGGAAACTGGAACTCCCTTCACTTGCAGATTATAAAACTGACGTTGTTTAATCTGCATATCGGCACATAGTCTTTTACTCTCACTCATCTTCTACCGCTTATCCGAACTACCTCGGGTCACGGGGAGCCTGTGCCTATCTCAGGCGTCATCGGGCATCAAGGCAGGATACACCCTGGACGGAGTGCCAACCCATCGCAGGGCACACACACACACTCTCATTCACTCACGCAATCACACACTACGGACAATTTTCTAGAGATGCCAATCAACCTACCATGCATGTCTTTGGACTGGGGGAGGAAACCGGAGTACCCGGAGGAAACCCCCGAGGCACGGGGAGAACATGCAAACTCCACACACACAAGGTGGCGGCGGGAATCGAACCCCAATCCTGGAGGTGTGAGGCGAACGTGCTAACCACTAAGCCACCGTGCCCCCCTCATATAGTCTTTTATTTGAGCAAAATAAAAAAAAGAAATGAAAACGCCTCTGCTCATTACTAATTTTTCTCTCATAAATATTCACCTTAACAAATTTCACTCAAATTTGCCCGTATGTTGTTTTCATGTATAACCTGTAATGCATGCTAACGAGAAGACAAACCTACAGCCTTTGCATTGTAATACTTTTTTTTTTTCCTTCCTTTTTTTTATGTTTGTTCGTTACAGGTACTTCTCCTGTGTTGTACTTAGTGGATGAAAAGTTTGACTTTGTTTCTGTGAGGATCTGTAGCAGCCTGGCTCTTCTTGCTCTGGAGGACCTGGTAAAACCATTAGCTCTACTGGCTGTAATCAACCTGCAGCTCCGACAGCAGTCTGGCCCGGTCCCCAGCCTTTATGCTGGAGAACAAGCTCTATTCTCTACAAACCCTAAAGAAGCCTACTTACAGAAAGATATTTCTCGTCTGAAGACGTTTGTTGAGGTAACCAGGACAGTTTCTACTGCTTGGTCATGTTAATGTATGGGTTCAGAGAATCTGTTTGAATAATTTTTTTTATTTATTTATTTTTTTTTTTAATTACGATTTTAATAATGAATTTAAAAGCAGAGATGCTTCTCAAATAGCTTTTATATAAACCCAGATTCGTTGTGACCTAGAATCATGCGAATATTTGCTTTATGCTCAAACGGAAAATATTTTTTTTTTGCCAGCAGATTTATGTACCATTGATTGCTTTCCATACAGGATTATGAGCATTTCTTCATAGTTGCTGAAGAGAAGCTCTCGAACCTGATTCCAACAGGTTTCCTGAACTCTTGTGAGTCCCCAAGAACTCCAGGTTTACCCTCAGCGTCAAAATCAAACCTCAGGAATAATGTGAGTTTATTTATCGTTTCACTATTCAAATTGTTGTCCAGTAGAAAGACACAGCAATGCGGTGATTTGAAACGAACCACCAAATTCTGTCTCATTTCCACGCTTTGTCGTTATCCCCAGGCAAGCCGAGTTTTCTCCCCTTTCACTCCTGTGACCAAAAGAGCCCCTATACCCACCGGAAACTCAGACACTAAGGACCCCAGGAGTGTGAAAAGGAAGCGTGGTATGGAGAACCTTTCACGCCTTCAAAACCCAGCACCCCTCCTTCCTCTGGGAATGGTCCGCTCTCCCAGAATCAGCAAGACTTTTAACCCTCCCAGAAGGTGCGAGACTCCTCGTAATCCACAGACAGCACCAGCTCCATAACCAGAAAACAAACAGTAGGTGGATGGTGAGGAACTGGCCGTGATAAACACCTAAAGATGTATCTGATGTAGTGTAGCAGCCTGAGTTAAGATCCCTGGTCCGTTCTGTGGAACAATGATTCAAAAAGATAAAGGAATGAAAGGAGGAAGACTCTGCTCTCGTGTTGCTACGGTTTTATTGTACATAGTCCATATACGGTCCATTTATTTCTACTAAATACTGTGTACTGCTACTGAAATGATTGCACAATGGATGTTTTTGTAACCTTTGCTATTCTGTAGTTTTGCCAGTTTCTTAAAAAAAGACGAATAAATGTTTATTTATTTATTTTTTTTAAAGTGTGGATATCTTTCAATCCTTTAGAAGCTCGAGAAGCAGGTTTGTGTCGGAGCTGAATTTTTACGTTCTGGAGTCAGCAAATTTAAACAGAAGAGACTTTACACACTTTCACTTATTGGTGTTAATACCACGATTGAAACACAAGGGGGCAGCAAAACCATTGCATTTGGACCTCACATGGTAGGTACTGCAATTAATAGCGACTGTTGACAAAACATTTACATGTTCAGACTCTAGTAAACAGGATGCCGTATTATGTTTATAGCAGAAATTAAACAAATATAGATTCATCTGTGTCTGGATGCATTTGTGGTTATAGCTGTTTTGCCATGATGTAAATGAGGAAACGGTGTCCGGGAGGGGAAAAAAAAAACAAACAAACAAAAAACATGTATAATGTATTTAGTTTAGTAAGAATCCACAATACAGCAGCCTTTGCTCTATATAGCAAGATGTTCTTTTTTTCCATGATTGAGGAGAACAGCCCCATAATCTACTGCCTCTGCAAAAACGGTCCTAACCGCAGGCATGTCAGTTTGCAGTCCGCAGTCTCAGTTAACAGCCACCACTGGCCTCTTTCTGCAGTTGTTCAGTTTAAGCATCTGTTATCTCATTTTAGAGAAAAAGACTTTCTATTCTAAGTAGCGTATTGCTTGGTGATGAGGAAAGAAAAAAAAATCACCGTACGTCCGTAGTGAACGATCACATCCTCTACATTCCGAAGTCGACTCGGCCAAAACGCTTGTACTCGTGACTGCTAATGAGAAAGTATCGCGGTTTTTTTGGAAGGTTCTGCACCTTCGATTGAAATGCTTCTTTTACCATTTCAACAGATATTGTGTGTATTTTGTGTATTAAAAACTAAATCATACAATGCAGAAATTCAGAGCTGTTACAGTTTCATTCCTCACCGTGGCAATACAGGAGACGTGTAAAAAAAAAAAAAAAACAACTGTTTTTTGAGATACACTTTGAAGATTTACTGAAGGACAAGAGGTGGTACATGAAAGTTGCACATTTGCTTGTGATAGCAGTTATTTTTGCTTTATTCTGACGTTATGTAAATGAACTATGACCTTGTATACAGCAGCTTCTCTTTCATGAGCCAATAGAAACCAAGTTGCTAGGATATTGGGCTCTTTTAGTCAAAAAAATTATTATTAAATAGCATCTAAAAAATTCCACGTGTTCTATCGACCAAGAAAAACAAATATAAAAAAAAAAAAGAATCCATTACCTTTAATCACCTGGACTTTATTTTTTTACTACTATTTTATGTGATGTGGTAGCCTAGTGGTTAAGGTGTTAGACTACCAATTGGAAGGTTGTGAGTTGGATTCCTACGTCCACCAAGCTGACACTGCTGGGCCCCTGAGCAAGGCCCTTAACCCTCAATTGTAAATGTACTTCAACTCCTGAGTCATTTCAAGCTGCGTGCTTTAAAGGTATGTTTAACAGATATAAGAGCCTTTTAAACCCACCCCAACCAACCCAAAACTTATTACATAAACTTAAAACAAAAAAAGCCAAAAAGCTCTGTATTTATTTATTTTTTATCCTATTTAAGTTGCTTTAATCCTTGCACTTAGTCTACCGCTGACTGTTCTCTCTTGGGTTGAATATGAGGTACAGTACAGTGACGGGGAGCAGACACTCCTTCTAGTTGTCCTGTCCACTCTGCAACCCCACTGAATAGAATTAAGACCATTGCTTGTCTATCGCAAAAAACCCGCCGGATCCCAAAACTGTAATTTAGGTTGGGTTTTTTTTTATCTAATAATTGCCTGAGCACTTTACGACAGCCGTAAAACCGTGTTCCATAACACAGGCCTGATTCATTCACCTGAAAGAACAAAGTAAGTGGTATTAAAATGTGGGTTTGAGACATAAAGCCATGAAGTATATACCTTTTAAAAAGAAAAAAAAAAACATCAATAGTTTGTGTCAATGATAATTGCAGCTATTTTAATATGGCCATTTTTTTATTATTAAACATTACTCTAGTGCAATTCCATAGCAATAGCAATGGAATATCTGTTCAGTATGCAAAGGTATAAACATTTTGTGTCACATAATAACTAACCATTAGTAAAATGGTCCTGATGACTTCCTGCACTTTCTCATTGGGTGATTCGAAGTCCTGGATTTGACTGCTGCCTAAATCAATTGCCCTCGTTTTAAAGATAAAGCTCATGCATTTGCTTTTGATTAAGCCTCCATTTTGCTCTGTGCTCTTGACCTTGCACAGGCTCTGTTTACACTGGAGCACAGGGGCTTTCTGCTTACACTCCCTCTCTTTATTTAATTTCCATCGCTCCCCGGTTGACTCTCGGTTGTACCACTTCCTCTCCAGGTTTTGCATGCTTTCAGTGGGAAATGAGCTTCACAGACAGTTGACCTTGTTGATCCACCACCTGAGGTCTGGCACAGCAGAGCCTACAGAATGACCCATGAACTGACCCTGCTGTAAATCTCTTTGCTTTCTCATTTTTCATACCAGAAATTCATTAATCTCATGACCATACGTGAGGATCGGTGTTGAGAAATATATTCCCAGGATTCAGAAAATTTGGATAATGTGCCCAGTTTATTTCAACATCCCTGGTTTATTATCTGAATGAGTCTCTCATCTGATACACTTAAAAGGCAGTGGGTTATCAATGGGCCATGGACTGGGCGGAAATCATGACCTACGGTGTTGAATGTACTGGAAATCATGAAATGCTGGTCGGGCGTTTGGAGTAAAATGTACCATAACAATTAACCATCTCTTATTGCTGTAATCTTCCTTTTGAAACCTTTTATAGCAGGAAATACACTGAGCCTTGTAGAGTCTTGAGTTCCACAGTGGAGAGTGGCTCAACTGGTTAAGGCTCTGGGTTGTTGATCAGAGAATCGGGGTTCAAGGCCCAGCACAGCCAGGCTGCCACTGCTGGGCCCTTGAGCAAGGCCCTCAACCCTCCCTGCCCCAGGGGTGCTGTATCATAGCTGCCTCTGCACTCTGACCCCAACCTCCTCAGTTGGGGTATGTGAAGAAAAGAATTCCACTGTGCTGTAATGTATATGTGGCGATAATAAAGGCTCCTATGCCCGTTCTATTCTATTCTATTCTATTCTAAACACGATCATTTCTTCCTGCTTTCTTGTTTCTTTGCACCTGGTGGATAAAACATATGGTTCAGCCAACGACTCTGGGCTTCTTATAAAGAACACGTATGAACTATTGAGTTGTGGCATGAGGGCAGCCCTGGACTTAAAATGAATAGTGTTCCTATACATCAGAGAACTGATTTTTTCAACTGTCTTCCACCAAATGCAGTTTTATTTTAAACACAGCGATCGACGCAGCGCATCCCTCCATTGTTCTTTTGTAATATCGACTAATGAAGCATTAATGAATTCATTACCAGCTGCACTCAAAGCTGACCAGAAATATGTATACACATGACCACCATGTTTTTTCTTGGAACTTTCCTTTCCAAAACTCACTCACTCATTCATCTTCTACCGCTTATCCGAACTACCTCGGGTCACGGGGAGCCTGTGCCTATCTCAGGCGTCATCGGGCATCAAGGCAGGATACACCCTGGATGGAGTGCCAACCCATCGCAGGGTGCACACACACACACACACACACACACACACACACACACACACACACACACACACACACACTCTCATTCACTCACGCAATCACACACTACGGACAATTTTCCAGAGATGCCAATCAACCTACCATGCATGTCTTTGGACCGGGGGAGGAAACCAGAGTACCCGGAGGAAACCCCCGAGGCACGGGGAGAACATGCAAACTCCATACACACAAGGTGAAGGCGGGAATCGAACCCCCAACCCTGGAGGTGTGAGGCGAACGTGCTAACCACTAAGCCACCGTGCTCCCCCTTTCCAAAACTATGGTTATTAATATGGACTAATCCTTGTTAATGTTACTCCCCATTTGCTCATATAATGGCCTCACTTCTCATATTAGAAGGTTTCTCCACTAGATGTTGGAACATGGCTGTGGGGGTTTGTGCTAATTCTACCACAAGAGCATTAGTGAGATCAGGAACTGATGTTAACGGAGTAGCTTTTGTCAGCATTCTAGTTCACACCTACTGTAAGATGTTCAGTGATCTTGAGGTCAGGGCTCTGTCAAGATCATCCAACATCATCAAGCAGTGTCTGTATGGACCTTTTTTGTGCAAATACAAATAGGTTTGGAACTCTCGGTTCCAAGATCTTAACGCTACAGCATACAAAGACATTGTAGATGATTATACGTTCCAATTTTGACGACAAAGAACCATGACAAAGAGAGTTTGACTTCTAACCCTAAGGTTGTGGGTTCGAGTCTCGGGCCAGCAATACCACGACTGAGGTGCCCTTGAGCTGAGGTGCCCTTGTATCTTTTAAGTACAGACAATGAAGCTAATAGCTTGATTCAAGGCGAATATAAAAAACTCAAAGGGAGATTTTTGCTTCACTTCCTCCATATACAAAATGCTATGTGGAACCCTGATACTTTCTGGTATCAACTGGTCAGCTCTCCTAGCCTTTTCCTCTCTATTTAATTACAAGTTCTGTAGGCAAATAGTTTGCGAGCTGTAATGCTGACATTCGAAAGCGTGTCACATAAGAACGGTGGGGTAAGGGCAGTTTACTTCAAAAGGCACCGAAGTTTCATCTTGTAAGACTTCTTATACCATAATTCTAACCAGAGTGAGTGCTTGACAGGTTTGGGCTAGTTCTGGAATAAAAGTGCATTGTTGAAGGAAATTGTCCCCGTGGACCATTTAATATACTGCAGACTTTCTGTGATCTTTTCAGTCTTATTTCATGAAGTCTTGGCTGCATGCCAGGTGTTTTATGTACCTTTTACCATGATGTGCTAATGTATTCTTAGTCTTGGTGAAGTCAATTTTAGATACATTTCAGCTGAAGTCTTCACCCATATAAAAAAACGCAGTACCGTTGGACCGAGACCCGATCTACTTCCCTATTATTAAACCAGCTTTACGTCATTCTCATCTCTGGCCACAGCACTACCTGATTTAGTCAGGTTCATTTGTGGAACTTTGATAATAGGAACCGTGATTATACTTACTGTACGTTCCTGCTAGTAATCAGGGCTGAATAAAATTGAGGCAATCGAATTCTCAAAACTACTGATAGCTTTTCACAAACTTTTTAAATCTCCTTAGCTTCGGATATTAAGTGTCTCTGTTTTGTCAAATGTCTTCTGTTTATTCACATTATTCTTTGGGTCACCGCTCGGTGACACGTCGCCCTCCACTTGTTTGAAGTTTCCAACACGTTCCACACATCTTTGTAAATACTTGAGCTGTGAGTAATGGTGCCAGGCATGATTATTTCTTGCACGGCGAGCTGTTGGCCGTGTTGCCTCATTAAAACCTGTTAGACATGCACTTGGGCCTCCCAAAGGGGCTTGGACGTGTTTTACGCCCAACAACAGAGGAAGCCGCATGGCCTGTGCAGCATTTTCCACTCTGTAAACGCAGCATTTATTTTTGAAGTTTCACATCAATGCGCTCTGCTTCCGAAAATACCTCCCTTTAAAACAAGATGCAGGATCTGACCTGTGCATGTATAAACGAAAGTCAGGAGTCCAGATGGTAGAGGAAACTACCACATGTGGGACTCCCATGTATGTTCCTTTTCCAGGCCATAAAAGTTACACACCTGAGCATTTGGGAGGTGAGAGGAAAGAAAACCGATTATTTATGAAGATGCTTTTATGATAACTAGTGTTTTATAGTGCATTGACTGACCCTTCCATGACCTGAGCATCGGTCAAGAAATTATAAGGCGGCAGCATATACCGTAGATCCTTGTATTGATATTCAGTCATTTGAAGGAGTTTATTTTCTTTTCAACAACCCTGATATTTCTGTATCAGGAGTTTTTATATTCTGCTATACACACCCTGTTTTGTTGTATACACCCACCCTTTGAAGAAAAAATACTTCTTGATTGTTCATGATGTTGCACAAAAGGCATGAGGGTGTAGATCTTAGTTCTGCTTCCTTCTTCCACTGACAACATGGCAGTGTTTTCCACAACCATCACCGAAAGCATTTTTGGATTTCCCTGTGTGTGTGTGTGTGTGTGTGTGGCCCATGACTTAACACGATAACACAGCAGCCAGGGATCAAAGATCGGTCTTCTCACAAGCAGGCTGACACATTGCCAATCGCTACCACCTGGGACCGCAGGGCGCAGCTGCCTTCTTGTCCCCTCTACCCCTTAAAAACATCACGATGCGGCCCAGATGTGGAGAAATCCACCTCACGGAAGACACAGATGTTGTTGTTACTGCGTAGGCCAGGACAGGGCAAATTCGCATGTCTGAAGGCTTATTGAATTTTCAAAATTTGAGTCATACGTCTGTAAAGGTTTAAAAACAGCGCTAGTATTTCCAGGGCATGCTGTCCTGAAGCAAAACCTAGTCATGTTAAAAATACTACAGAAACCATGTGTGGAGATAATTCCGTTGGTAAACCATCTACCAAAGCACACTGCATGGCTTTCTGAGGATTATTCTGAAGGTTATACGGCCAAATGATCAGATTCAGATGCTCCGTTTATGTACAATACAAGCTTCAGAATGTTTACACACATCCTTTTATGCACACTTGTTTTGGTGCGCTGGATTTAAGAGAAACTGGGACAGACGTTGAAATAAAAAGAAGAAAAACGGCTTGTTTATTTAAAGCACGTTGACCAACTGGCTACTAAAATGATCTGCGATTATCAGTCATATCCTCTTTCTGTGAACGTTTATTGATGAAACATACCTAGTTCTCTAAATAAGTTGAGTCTGACTAATGAGATTAATGTGGTTATAGCGATCACTGCACTACTACGTAAAGTATTTTGACAATTCTAGGGCAATGGTCACTTAAAAAGACGTACCAAGTAACAATTACATATCAGAAACGTACAACTAATAACGTACAAACCCGGAGTGGCCGGAGTGACCAAGGCCTGTGCTGAGAATACGTCAGAATTGTATACACAGATCGAATAACAACAACAGGTACGATTGCTCTGTTGCTTGTACTGCATTTTGCGCTGTACAGTATTTGTAAGCTGCATCTTTGTGTTGTGTGACGTTTCTAAACATATAATCCCTAACAAGCATGTTTTTATTTAGCTAATGATTTCCCCCTGGTGACCACTTAGCCCAAAATTACGTTCTAAATGGCTGTTTTTGCCTTTTGAAAGCAACAGCAAATTGCATATTTACCTTTCTTTCCTTGTTTCTTGCAATGAGTTGACTAAAACCCTATTTAGTCATGTTCCTGAAAACTCCACCTCTGCGAACACTAACCGCCACCCAGTCGTATTGTTTTAATCCCAAATTGCAGATTGCTTTCCCATATAAAACCAGGCTACTTTTTAAATTGGATTATTGTGGATGGGAAATCTCACAAGCTCTTTAGGGATCTTCTAATGAAGGGCAGGTGTGCTGGGAAGCAATCCAAATTCCCCCCACCATTTTTTTTTCTTTCACCTTTCCCCACCAGATTTTTTCTTCCTTTTTTCTCTCCTTCTCCTCCTCCTCCTCCTCCTCCTCCTCCTCAGGGCATTTTGGCCATAGCATCGGCTAGCATAAGATGCTGACCATTTCAATTGAGGTGGACCTTGATGGATGTAAAAGAGGCCAAATGAGAGCTTGGTGGTTGAGTTCTGACTGAGACGAATTCCTGTTCACATATTTCACTTGATTACCATCTGGTTCTGAACTGCACTTCTTCAGAAAGCTTGCTGTACTGTGAGGAAAAAGGACTGGCTGGAATTTAAGGAACTTGTTAACTACATACGGTATCTGACAGAAGTGTGTACACCCCTCACATTTTTGTTCATATTTTATTAGATCTTTTCATGTGAAGAAATGCCACTGTGCTACAATGGAAAGTAGTGAGTGTACAGCTTGTACTGTATAACAGTGTAAATTTGCTGTCTCCTCAAAATAACTCGACACACAGCCGTTAACGTCTAAACCGCTGGCAAACCAATGACAAAAGTGAGTACACCCCTAATGTCCAAATTGGGCCCGAAGTGTCAATATTTTGTGTGGCCACCATTATTTTCCAGCCCTGCCATGATGACATCATACTTACCTGGCAGGGGCAATACCATGATCAAGAAGGTGGTTTTCCCAAAGCGAGGCTCGGCCATTGCACTCGGGCTGTGCTGACCTTTGCGAATTCCCCAAATGCAGGAATCTCGACTGCATAATTTCTGATAGTGGGGGACTGTGGTCACGCTCTCCCCTGTTTTGTGGGGAAGTCGTGGCCTAATGGTTACAGAGTCTGACTCCTAACCCTAAGGTTGTGGGTTCGAGTCTCGGGCCAGCAATACCACGACTGAGGTGCCCTTGAGCAAGGCACCAAACCCCCCCAACTGCTCCCCGGGCGCCGCAGCATAAATGGCTGCCCACTGCTCCGTGTGTGTGTTCACGGTGTGTGTGTGTTTACTGCTGTGTGTGTGCACTTTGGATGGGTTAAATGCAGAGAACAAATTCTGAGTAGGGGTCACTGTACAGTACTTAGCTGTATGTCACGTCACGTCACGTCACGTCAAGGAGCTGGTGGATGTTAGAGACCTTGTGCTCATCCACCTTCCATGTGAGGATGCCCAACAGATGCTCAATAGGGTTTAGGTCTGGAGACATACTTGGCCAGTACATCACCTTTACCCTCAGCTTCTATACCAAAGCAGTGGTCGTGCTGGAGGTGTGTTTGGGGTCATTATCATTTTGGAATTCTGCCCTGCAGCCCAGTCTCAGAAGGGAAGGGATCGTGCTCTGTATAACATAAAATATATATAAAGTATACAATATTTACAAAAATGTGAGAAGCGTATCATCTCCTATGAGATACTGTATATACTTAAACCTAATCTTACCTTGACTTGTAAATGATTGGCAGAGACAGAATTTATCTCTGAGCTCAGATAAGTAGGTGAGTACCGAGAGCTAGAATCTTCCTAGAAGCGCTCCTTTTGGCTCGTGTAACGATTTTGATGAGTAAGGAATTAAAAGCTTCCCAGCAATTATGGGAAAGTAATCAATAAATCGGTTGCAGCCTGATACAAGAAGTTACACCCTAAAGATTTATTTTAAATTGCATCCACTTATAATTAGAGTATTAATATTGTGGAATGGGGGGCACGGTGGCTTAGTGGTTAGCACGTTCGCGTCACACCTCCAGGGTTGGGTGTTCGATTCCTGCCTCCGCCTTGTGTGTGTGGAGTTTGCATGTTCTCCCCGTGCCTCGGGGGTTTCCTCCGGGTACTCCGGTTTCCTCCCCCGGTCCAAAGACATGCATGGTAGGTTGATTGGCATCTCTGGAAAATTGTCCATAGTGTGTGAGTGAATGAGAGTGTGTGTGTGTGTGTGCCCTGCGATGAGCTGGCACTCCGTCCAGGGTGTATCCTGCCTTGATGCCCGATGACGCCTGAGATAGGCACAGGCTCCCCGTGACCCGAGGTAGTTCGGATAAGCGGTAGAAAATGAATGAATGAATGAATGAATATTGTGGAATGCCTGCAAAACAAGTTGCTTATGTTATAACATAATAACAGAATTAAATTCATTCAAAGCTCGAAGTCAGTTTGTTCTCAAGACTTTCTAATTGTTTCATTTCTGATTCTCTTTGATTAAAGCACTGACAATGGAGGTTCCCTCAGGAGGTGTTAAACATCTCCTTACAGAAAACTGCACCTTATTCAACAGTGACATTTTTAAATTTAGCTGAAATATTCATAACGGTGGCCATTAGATTCCCTAATGGTCCAGCATTAGGATCCTGTGCTCTCATTGGCGTGCGCCGTGGCAAAATATACAGATCCTGCTGTAGAGACTCTGAACAGGGAGCAACCTAAAGGACAACAACATTTAAAATGGTGGTCACTCATGACTTTAATTACATTTTTGACATTTTGACATTTATGATTTTGTAGCTTGTGGAACAGTCATAGTATTGCCTAGCGTTGTTGTTACTATGGTTACCCTAACAAAGATTTAAGCGAGTAAGTTTTCTCATTGAAAAGGTGATGGTAAGCGGAGAATTCGGACCTTTCCTATGTGAAATAGAAGAGAGAGGTGCGAAGTAAAAAAGTTTTGAGTAAACATCCAGTAGTCCCTGTTATTTTTGTTACATGTAAAAGTAGAATGATGATGGAGCTGTATTTTTACAACTCGTAATGTGCGTTATGTCTGATGTTAACGCCGCACCTAAGTGAGGCTAAGCCTGGTCTTCCTCCTCTTCATGCTCCCTGCAGAGATTAGAAAAACACTTGGTGGGACATTATACCCTGTTATTCTTTTCTTTGCTCTGTCTCTCCCATCTCACTCTCTCTCTCTCTCTCTTTCTTTCTTTCTGCACGCTGTTAAAATAACATCTCTAAGGCAAGGTCATGAAACCGAACATCGAAAGTATCTGAAGTGTTGTTCATCCATGACTGAACTTTTTCATCCATCCCTTTACTTGGCTATATTTTTTGGGAGAGGGGGAGGGGGGGGGGGGGGGGAGGATGTAATTACCTTTTTTTCCTCATTTAACACTCCTGACTTCTGTTTCTCATTCTGGACCTTAGCCTGATGACAGAACGAACACACACACACACACACACACACACACACACACACACACAAAAGGTGTTTTCAAAGAACAGCTTTACATGTTTTGAACATCCCATTCGCACACATGAAAGCATTGTTACTGACCTAATTTCATGGATCCAGAGAATCTACACAGAAGGACATGAATTATAAATTCCTCTAAAACGTCCAGTCTGTTCTCTGTCTCATTTTGAGGATTACATTGTGGAAACTGTGTCTTCTGGCTGCTTTCCTTGTACTCTTTCTTTCCTGGAGTGACTGAACCCCAGACTCTTTGTCTTGCTCATTCTGGAATGCTCTGTGTCCTCTGAGCTTATAGATTATAAGGACAAATATAAATACAAGTCCTTCAGCTTACACTCGCTCACGAGGCTTTAGAGACACGGATGAATGACCTGTGTGAGGACAGAAAAATAATTCTTAGGGAAAGTTAATTCAATTATCTATTAATTTCCAAGTGCTGGTGAGAGCTGCTTGGATAGATTATGTTCTTAGGTAATTTGTTGTATTCGTTCCAGAATGCAGCTGGATTTTACTTTTAACGCTTTCTATCCCAGGTGAGGTTTTATGATTGTGATAGAAAGACACTGAATAATCAGATGTTTTAGTGCAATATATTTAACAAGGAAAGATGGACGTTTGCCATGTTTTGCTTGGTTCTATGCTGTCCTCATAAATACTGTACCATCAGTGAACTGGAAATAAAACTGTCCACTTGTCCAACTGTTTCATCAGTCAGCTTTAAGGTCGGGTCTTAACCAGCGATCATCTGAAGACTTCGGCAGGAAGGAATAAGTGTTGGGTCTGTGGTGAACTCGGAATCTGCTTTGACCTATAGGTTCCTCAGGAGCTCTCGGGAGCTAAATTCCGCTCAACTACAAACCATTGTAGAAAGGACATCTTTCAATTTACATCTTTTCCTGTCCAGTGTCACCCAAATGAGGATGAGGTTCACTTCTGAGTCTGGTTCCTCTCAAGGTTTCTTCCTCATATCATCTCAGGGAATGGTTCCTCACCACCGTCACCTCAGGCTTGGTCATTAGGGGTAAATGTTAGAGATAAAAAGTAACTTCAAAACTTAAAATATATTTTTTTTAATTCTATTTCTATACTTCTGTAAAGCTGCTTTGAGACAATATGAATTCTTAAAAGCGCTTTACAAATAAATCGAAATGAATTGAATAACAGCACACAATGGAAAGTCTTTAGATTTTTTTTTTATTTTCCTGCACACAGAATTATACCAAGATGGTGGCACATCCAGGTTATCTCTTTAGTCGCATTTAATCTGGTACTTGTGCAGTGATGAACACCAGTAAAGCTATTCATATCCGTATTCATAATCATTTCCACCTAACAGCTCCAGGTTCTCAGATTCAACTTGAGCTTGGATTATTCTCTTCACAGACTTTAGCATGTTTTTCCATTTTGTCATTGTGGGCTTTTTCTACGTTCTCTGGTTTTCTTCCACCTCCAAGTAAGATAGGAATTTTCCACTAAGTTACAATTAGCTGAAAATGTGTACTTAGTGATCTTAGAATACCATCCATAGTATATTTTCAGCTCATGCTCAGTGTCCCTGCGAAAGGCGTTAAAAGTTTTAAGTCCTCTTGCTTCAATTCCAGTTGTCATTATGCTGATTCTACATTCTATGGAAACTATGGAAAGGGTTTTTGGCTCCCAAATGGTTCCACAAATTTAAGTTCACCCTTTTTTCAGGAGATAGAATTAGAATTAGAGTTAGAATCCTGACGACGCAACATCCATTTGCATTATTGACATGACATGGTGGACTGTGGTCTGCTTAATTATTAGCTGGTAATTGGCATATGACCAAATTGGAAGAAAATAGAATTTAAAGGAGATTTCTTTAGGAACGCTTCAAGATTCTATAAAGAACCGTAGAAAATGGTTCTGAGAAGAATCTGTTCATAATGTTAGAACTGGTGACTATTCAATGAACCACCAAGGAAACTTTTTAAGAGTTTAAATTGTGTAATAGAAAAAAAAGTCTCCAGGAGTAGTTCTACACAGAGGCAGGAGTAAGTCACACACGTGTAAGTCACAAGCAAGTCTCAAGTCTTGAATGTCAAGTCAAAGTCAAGTCGAGTCTTTTTTTTAATATTTGTCAAGCAAGTCACAAGTCTCAAATTTGCGACTTAGGTCTGACTCGAGTCAAGTCAAGTCACCCATCTCTGAGTCATTTAACTCAAGTTCGAGTCAAGTCTCAAGTCATGAATGTCAAGTCAAAGTCAAGTCGAGTCTTTTTTTAATATTTGTCAAGCAAGTCTCAAGTCTCAAATTTGCGACTTAAGTCTGACTCGAGTCAAGTCAAGTCACCCATCTCTGAGTCATTTAATTCAAGTCCGATTCAAGTCTCAAGTCATGAATGTCAAGTCAAAGTCAAGTCGAGTCTTTTTTTAATATTTGTCAAGCAAGTCTCAAGTCTCAAATTTGCAACTTAAGTCTGACTCGAGTCAAGTCGAGTCCCCATCTCTGAATCATTTAATTCAAGTCCGATTCAAGTCTCAAGTCATGAATGTCAAGTCAAAGTCAAGTCGAGTCTTTTTTTAATATTTGTCAAGCAAGTCTCAAGTCTCAAATTTGCGACTTAAGTCTGACTCGAGTCAAGTCAAGTCACCCATCTCTGAGTCATTTAATTCAAGTCCGATTCAAGTCTCAAGTCATGAATGTCAAGTCAAAGTCAAGTCGAGTCTTTTTTTAATATTTGTCAAGCAAGTCTCAAGTCTCAAATTTGCAACTTAAGTCTGACTCGAGTCAAGTCGAGTCCCCATCTCTGAATCATTTAATTCAAGTCCGATTCAAGTCTCAAGTCATGAATGTCAAGTCAAAGTCAAGTCGAGTCTTTTTTTAATATTTGTCAAGCAAGTCTCAAGTCTCAAATTTGCGACTTAAGTCTGACTCGAGTCAAGTCGAGTCCCCATCTCTGAATCATTTAATTCAAGTCCGATTCAAGTCTCAAGTCATGAATGTCAAGTCAAAGTCAAGTCGAGTCTTTTTTTAATATTTGTCAAGCAAGTCTCAAGTCTCAAATTTGCGACTTAAGTCTGACTCGAGTCAAGTCGAGTCCCCATCTCTGAATCATTTAATTCAAGTCCGATTCAAGTCTCAAGTCATGAATGTCAAGTCAAAGTCAAGTCGAGTCTTTTTTTTAATATTTGTCAAGCAAGTCTCAAGTCTCAAATTTGCGACTTAAGTCTGACTCGAGTCAAGTCATATGACTCTGAATAATTCTGAATTTTGATATGGTTTTGAAAATAAAATGGCAGAACCCTAAGCTGTACACATCCATGCCATTTCTGATTGTGATTTCAATCTCCTTTAAGCCTTGATTTTCTTGAAGCCCGGTTTTCCAAAGCAATGAGTCATTGCTCCCTTCTTCTTGTACTCATTGCTTCAGCCCAGAACCCACATGACAGGGAGAAGAAAAATCTGCCGTCTCCACAAAAGGCTCCACCATGCTTTTGATTTATGATTTCCACGTTTACATCATCATAGCTCACCATCCGCATTCAAAGAATCGCATGCTTCTACTGGATGTGCCCTGATGGAGGGAGCAGCTGGTGTATTTTTAGAGCCGGGATCGTCAGCGGACCTAATTGCGTGGTACTGATTATAATGTTTGTGCCGTATGCCGTAAAACAGCTACGAGTTCTTTCACGTCATAAAACATTTGTGCATGGTTAATACTTCAAAGTCGCACGGTGGGGGTGAACATCTCATGTAGAGTGTACCTGTTACACTTATTTTAGGACGATTCGGGAGCTGTAATTTCGCTCAGAAGGCTATGTTTGGCCATGGCAGTTGGTTACCTAAAGGTTAGAGAGTTTGACTCCTAACCCTAAGGTTGTGGGTTCGAGTCTCCGGCCCGGCAATACTACGACTGAGGTGCCCTTGAGCAAGGCACCGAACCACCCCCACCCCCACCCTACCCCAACTGCTCCCTGGGCGCCGCAGCATAAATGGCTGCCCACTGCTGTGTTCACGGTGTGTGTGTTCACTGCTGTGTGTGTGCACTTTGGATGGGTTAAATCCAGAGAACAAATTCTGAGTATGTAAGTCACCGTACTTAGCCGTATGTCACGTCACGTCACATCACGTCACTTTTTAAAAGATTTTCGCCAGAAAAGTACTAAATATTGCATGACCTTGAAATATTTTTCTTGAGAAAAAAACATTAGGAAATGTAATAGTTTTAGATGAAAAGCCTTAAAACTAGCTTTAAATCAGATGAACATATCCTCTGAATCATGTTACCTGTACACATCCTTGGCTCAGTGCACAACACAACTCTGATACATCTCATAACAACGAGTTGGTTTGAAATAGTGGACGAATCTGCATTAAACCACAGGGATGTTGTGATCCTAATATAACCCATTTATTTTCACAGGCTTTTTGAAATGTATATGTCCACCACTCAGAACATGTAAACGCCAGAGAGGAAGCCATTTTGCACGCTTGTTAATACATCGCAGTAAATATTTCCTGATGGTTCCAACATTTTCCTGGATGTTTTCTTTGCCCGATGCTTCACAGTCGGGGTCAAATTAAATGCTTTCACGCTGATTTATGGTGTGGAGAGGTACACACAAGCTTTATTTTGGTTTGGCTCCATTGAGGGACAGAATACGATAACTGTTATATTTCCCATAGATGGCTTTACGACTGATTTCCTCTGGTTCCTTAGAGGGGAATGTGATTACGGCATGCTGGTAGAATAATGCTTCTTATACCAAACAGTTTAAGAAAATAATGCTGTTAGGTTTAAGTACTGATCTGGTACTGAGCACAGAACGTTGGTCTGAAGCTCTGGATATCAGATCAGATTTGATGAACGTGTGTAGTCATGTATCGTTCACGAACGATTGCCTTTTTAAATGAGTCACTGAGGCTTTTCAGCATATGCATAGGTAGTCTGTGTTAGAACTGATGGCTGTATATATGAGTGGACAGCATGCAACTATTCACTCCCATTGTGTGGATAGTCAAAATGGGAGTTTTGCTACAATTAAAGCTAGCGCTTTTACAGAATATATAGCCAGTCATATCGTAGGTCCATCGCTTGCTTTCCTATATTGTTGATGGACGCTACTCATTGTGTCATGAGCGCACACGTGCTGTGAGATACCTAGTAGTCATGTTATTTCCATAAGTCTAATGATTTAATTGTTAACAGGAAACTAATTAGAAAGCTTGGAGTCATGACTGATTATGCTAGCTGACATTATCCTTCATTCTATCCTTTATCAAAGTATATAAATATAAGTAGAAGTAGTTGTGTAGCATGTAAAGTACCAACTGAAAATATAGCGGTAAACAACTCATCTCATCTCATTTTCTACCGCTTATCCGAACTACCTCGGGTCACGGGGAGCCTGTGCCTATCTCAGGTGTCATCGGGCATCAAGGCAGGATACACCCTGGACGGAGTGCCAACCCATCGCAGGGCACACACACACACACACACACACACACTCTCATTCACTCACGCACTCACACAATTTTCCAGAGATGCCAATCAACCTACCATGCATGTCTTTGGACCGGGGAGGAAACCGGAGTACCCGGGGGAAACCCCCGAGGCACGGGGAGAACATGCAAACTCCACACACACAAGGTGTAGGTGGGAATCGAACCCCCAACCCTGGAGGTGTGAGGCGAACGTGCTAAACCCTAAGCCACCGTGCCCCCAGCGGTAAGCAACTCACTGAAAAAAATCACAGTTCTCCAAGATTTTGTATTATTTCATTATCTTTTTTCTTCATATCATTTTAACTCTAGATCAGTCACAATTCCTGAACCAGCTAATGATTTCCAGCTAATGATATCTTATTTTTAGTGCAAAGGCAAATGGACATGGGGTTATTAGGCATGTATACTTTAGCTAATTATGTAGTTTAAACAGATTTATAGAACAGAACACCACATCAATGATGTTTAAGAGAAGTGTTTAGGAGGTAACAGGTCACAATTAGGTATCAGTGTTGGATCTGAAATGATACCAAAATAGGATTTCCTAGGTTTATCCCTAATACGTATCATTCATTTAATCATCTGTACAGTAAGTGCTTTATCTTGGTCAACCATTCCTGGGATCACTGGGTGCAAGATCAGGACACACCCAGAAGTCTAACCTTAGGGCCTTTTTACACCTGGTCACTTCATGTGTTTTCTCTGATCTGATAGCCATCTGATTTGTTAAAACTGTTCCATTTACATCAGGCCACATAAATGCGTCTCGGCGAATCGGATATCGATCCGATCTTTCTACTCCCGCCCAAAATGCTAATATATTTTACCTCATTTCCGGGGTAATTGAAATGGAACACGCTTTGGTGTATGTGGTTTGAAAAAAATTTGTTAACGAAGGTTATGCTACAAAAAACAGCATTTACGGTTTGCTGCATTTTCGCTGGCAGCAGCAGTGCATTTTAAGACCCAACGAGACACCTGGGTGAAAGATCACCTGCGAGTGACATACTTCCGTTTGGGAGGAGTATAGTGCTGACATATGTGGCTTGAACAACCACATTCATTTAGACCTGTCCAGTTTCATCTGAAATGCGTCCCAGACCACCTCCTGAAGTGGTTTGAACCATCGGATTTATATCCGTCTCGAAAACGTTTCGGAGGGCATTTAGACCTGTTTTTTTTACCATCGGATAGCTATCTGATCACAGAAAACACATGAAGTGACCAGGTGTAAAAAGCCCCTTAGACACTGGTTGGAGGTAATGTAGTGTAGCCAATCATACAATTACAATATTTTTGAAAGAATCCAAAGTCAACCCACCCAAGATGGGTAACTCAAGCTCATGTTTAAATCTAGTAGCAGTGAGGCAGCAATGCTACCCACTGTGGCACTAATACATATACCATATGGCCATCCAACCCATATGTGGTTCTTCCTTAGACTATGACCACAGTGTTGGAAGCAAACACTTGTCTTTGTATGTTGCATTCTAGCATCGTGTTCTCAAAGCAAGTTGTGGTTTGCCAAAGTTGGAGTCTTTTGACTAAACACCCTTGGGATAAACTGAAACACAGGCTGTGCACTGGACCTCGACGTCTGACCTCGCTAATGCCCTTGTGACTAAATGGGAAAACCCTACAGCCATGCTCCAAAATCTAAAGGAAAGCCTTCTGAGAAGATTGGAGCTTATTATAAAAAGGCAAAGGGGAGTAAATCTGGAACAGGGCGATTAACGTGCATATACTGTGACAGTCCTTTGTTCACACATCATTGGCCATACAGTATGTTGCATAATGCGATATCTTAAATGTTAGACTTCTGTTTGCAAAAGATTCTAGAAGTCTTTATGGTCTATTTGGTGTAAAACCTTTATGTCTCTTGATTTCTGAATAAGAGCAAGTCAAGATTAAATAAAAAAGCAGGTGCAGAGAATTGTTTTAGGAAAACAAAAGTAGATTTCCAGGAAAACTTCTGAGGATTTGGATACAAGATTAACCTTAGGTTTCATTTCAGGAAGACCTCCAGCCATTTCTCAAGCCTGAAGTACCTCGGTCTTGCAGTCACATCTGTCTATTCGTCTTCTCCGTGGTGAAGTCAGCCAAAGGTACGTCACTCATCCAGAGCCCAAGTGGCTCCCCACCACATGGAAGTGACTTGTGTCAGCCTTGTTACCTCACATCTGTTGTGACCTGAGATGTGTATGCTGGCTTTGACTGTAGGGTTACATCAGGGTGTAGATTTCACAACAGCGTGCTCCGTTAGTTTACTGGTCTCCCGTGGGTTATAGCGTGGATGATGCTGAGGTTATACGCAGGTCAGAATCTTATCATAGAGACTGTGCTGTATTAATGCTTTTAATGCAGGAACAAAAAAGAACTGAATCAGCAGACCGTGTGCAGGAGACTGCAGAGTTTTACTGTCAAGGACAATCCTTTAACACTATAATGATTAGAGCAGCAGAATGTATCGCCGTTTGCCAAAAACAAGAATTGTTTTTAGGTACATGAAACATGCAGTAAAACTTGTCGACCACAAGTTTGTTTTCGTGTCAGTCACATGAGACTCCAGTGAGTTTTCAGGTTTTGTGATTTGAAAATGAACGCTTGCAATAGTGTACTGATTGCCCCCATAGTTCCAGAGTAACGACTGTGGAACGGGGCGTTGCGGTCCCGTGAAATGTATTTTAGGAAAATCCGATCGCCCGCTGGTCTCAGAAATAACCCAAATGTGTCATATAAAAGTGTGACTATCAAAAACACAGTGAAAGTAAAGACCAGTTTGGGAAACATTCAGCACAGTATTGTGGTTTGGTGGGATTTGTTGGAAACCGTTACTCCTGTTTGGTTCGTCCGTCAGTAACCCTCGAACCAAAGTAAAGATCCAGCACTTTCAGATTAGAAACTGGCTCAGTTCTTGGACTGCACATTTGCAAAGCTGCAAAAGCATTTAAATGCGTAACTACTGTAAATGTCGACCCCTCACGTACAGTACTTTATATATTTAATGTTATTTCGTTTTTTTCTTTAAGCAGACAGATTGCGCTTATGAACATGAGGTAAGTTTCACGTTCGAGTCCAGTTCTGTTCCTTGAGAAGCAGTGTTGTAATGTAACGAAGTAAAAATACTTCGTTACTGTACTTAAGTAAAAATTTCACGTATCTGTACTTTACTTCGCTATTTAGATTTACGTCAACTTTCACTTTTACTCCACTACATTTCCTAGATAAAATGTCTACTTTTACTCCGTTATATTTCCAATAAGCGTCTTCGTTACTCGTTACTACAAAATAAAATCATAAGAAATGTGTGCGACTGCAATAAGGGAGGTTTGGCGAAACACTGCTCCTAGATTGCATTACGCACGTCCGCACGAATCACTGCACGTCCGCACGCTCTATGGAGAAGCACAGACACGCGCAGTCAGAGCTGGAGGCATTTATCTATAACGGCGGCAACCAAAAGCAACCAAAAGCAGTGAAATGTCACTATTCTTATTACCAGAGTTGATAGCACAAACAAAATATTAATGCAATATCAATACTAAATAAAAATAACATTTATTGATTTGGTCTTTGTCTTGTGAATATTTGTTTATTAGTGACTGCATTCATTGGACACACTGTTTGTAGAGAATGCACACATACATGAACTGATTTGATTCAAGACCGGCATCATTACATCATGCATAAAATTTTGGTGTCCACTTTTGCCATTTAATAATACCATAACTTTTGGCTTACTCTGTAGTCATATAATATAGAATATAAAACTCTTCTTGTATTAAATTCTCACTGAGGGCTAAAACCCCCTAAAGATGAAACCCTAGAACCGCCCCTGCTCTTATGCCTACCGAAAATCACTGAAATTTTACTTTTTACTTTTACTTCAAATACTTAAGTACAGTACGTTAAATATCAGAAAATTACTTTTGATACTTAAGTACAGTAAATATCAGATACTTTAAGACTTTTACTTGAGTAATATTCTAAAAGGTAACTTTCACTTCTACCAAAGTCTTTTTCTAGTACGATACTTGTACTTTTACTCAAGTATTGCTTCCTAGTACTTTATACAACACTGTTGAGAAGTGAGGCATCATGGATCACTGAGTCAGCATGGCTAAAGGGTCAGAGGGCATGTCACTCCAGTTTCCAGCTGACCAATTTGCACTTGTGTGACTTGCTCCTGTCTAGCCGTGAAAAATGTTCCACAAGTTAGAATCAAAGAGAAAAAAAAACAATCAAAAAAAGTGCAAATTTTCTAAAAAGGTAAAAAAAAAAAAAATTAAATAAATAGTAAATAAGTGAAGTTTAGAGTAAATAATTGAAATTTCGATCTCACTATTTGTATTTGCAACAGCATTATTAGCTTTTGATACCTAGATATTTTACATGTTATTTTCTTTAATACTTTAGCCGCGAATAAATTCGAAATTAAATTAAAATTCGAGCTGCGTACACGTGGATCCTGGACTGAATCTTTCACTACACATCTCCTTTTCCTCCAGATACAGAGCTGTTCTATGCTTTGTGAGTCAGTTCTATGTTCATCATTAATCTCTCTCTCTCTGGAGAAGACAGACCTGCTTTAGAATTGGCAGTAAAATGCGCTGAAAGGATACACAGCTTATGTTGTCTGCTTTCACTTATAAACTCGAATAATCTGCACACGTTTAACTCTGAAAGATTCGGGCTTCGTATACGGTCAGCTTGTCTTTGATATGGTTTGTGTTAGTGTTATTATAATAATTCCGCTTGCTTTTGTCTTAGTGTCAAATAAACACCCACATACACACATGTACTGCATGCAGGTCTGAGAATTTCGCATCATGACGTTTCCTTTGTTTGGATTGTGGGAAATTTAACGAATGTCAGTTCTCGAGTGTACGTAAGCTTGTGGCCTCGTGTTCAGCATGGAGGCTTCTACGTGAGTAACATGTTCTCTCTGTTCTGCTACCAGGCCTGTGTTTTACATGTTCTACAAACGACATTTTAAATCCTCCCCATGACAAACACCTCTAAGACATGGTGTCACTGATACAGTTTATGGTTTGTTATGAGTTTTGAGAAGCCCACTGCATGTACGTCGCTCAGCTATTTATGTCTGATTTCAAAGAGCAGTGTTATTTTGTGAAAGGAAGTCGGCTTGGAATGAAAGGATGAGCGAAGGCGCATGTTGATGCTGGATCATTAGTCAGTGGAGTTACATTAAGCATCAAAGTGTTTTTTGTGATTTACCGAAAGACCCGACTGTCTCGGGATAACAGGATGGCCGTCAGCTTGAGCCTATCACGGCGCCGACGAAGACCACACTCCGAGAGCCGTAGTTTTTATCGACTTGTTTGCACTGGTTTATTTATTCCCTCGTTTATTTTAGAAGCAGGAGGAGGCCAACTCATCTGTCTGGGTTAGAGCGTCTTGACAGCTCCTGTTGCTAAACTCTCTCATCTGCTGCTCTTCTTGTTATGTAAATGTATGCACATGAGTCTGACCACAAAGGTCACCATATTCAAAGAAATCCCGTTCACGAAGTTAGAGAAACAAATGGCCCCAGACTCCCCTCTGGCTGCGATTTGGGCCTATCGCCCGAGCTCAGTAATCAAAGCAAGTCGAGTCAATTGGAGACGTCAGAGCCCAGCTGGTACAATGGCGTCTTTGGGTGGAAGCTTGGCAACCTACATCCCTGTTTAAATGAATGAGGTTGTCACGTCAAACTTGCAGTGTGAGCCCAGACTGAAATTGGGTCTCGGTGCTGTGCAGCGCTGCATATGGCCTCCATTTTGATGAGGTTAACCAGGAAATTATTTACGTTTCTGCCTGTGCCCATTGTTTATGGAAAAGTCAAGCCTCTACTGTGGGGAACTAATAAGTGAACATTAATACAATTCCCCCGACTCACACTGAGAGACTTCTCCAGGAAGCATCCACACTTTTATCATGAATATGACGTTTGTAATTTATAAAGAGTTGCCATGAAAATGGATTAGGAGTCATTAGGAGTCATAGAAGTGACAAACGAGACAATAATGATGGGTAAGCGGGCCAAGCAAAAAAAATATAAGAGTTTTTTAAATTTTATGGTATCACTGCATTTTGGTATTTATTTATTTATTTATTTATTTATTTTTACATTTTATAGGCATTCTGACTTAATTCAAAGCACGATATGGTTTATTATTATTTTTCTTTTTTTTGACATTTCTTTTTTATTTTTTTTATATTTTTTTGTGTGAAATATAATACACAAAATATGTCAGGTGAACCAGCACCTGGTTATAAGATGTGCAAAGACACAAAAGTATTGACCATAAAAAAAGGAATGTAAATGACCAAAAATAGAGCAATAAATTTTTTTTATCTTAAATCCTAACTTTCTTGAATTATCTTAAGATTCAAGAAAATTTCTAATATTTTCGATTTTTCAAAATTTTGATTTTACTCTTTGTGATCTTTGTGATTTACTAATAATGACTTGTTTATTTAGGCTTTGTGGGAAGCTGATATTTGCATAAACATTTGCATAAATTTGTATGTATATATATATATATATATATATATATATATATATATATATATATATATATATATGCCCAAATATATATTGTTTCAAAAAACAAACAGAGAAAAATCAAGCCAATAGTTTAATCCTTCAGCTCAGATTTTTTGCATACGCTTTTCTTTAATCATGAGTCCAAACTGTTCATTAAAACAAACTATTACTGCTTTTTATTAAATCTGATTACTTTTAATTACTCCGATTACAAACACGTTTGTGTTATGCTCAAATTATATAAAGGTTTTCGTCCCTTTCAAGACTATTGTAGGCTGTGGTACGTTGTGCCATTTGGAGCGAACGTGTTTTACAGACTAAAATTTATTTAAACAGCAAATAAACTCAAAAAAACGCAAAAAAACTACTGCTGATAAATTTATGTTGGGATTCAAGTTGGAGGGAAATGAAGTACACAATTCTTGTGCAGGTCCAAGTCCTTCTAAAATCGGTGTTTAGGGCTCCACATTCCGCATTTAGGAGAGAAATCAGGGATAAAGCGGTGTTTCCACTATCAATGAGAAGGATGTTATGATTCTGTTTGGTCCAATTGATCCAGTTCCTCTATAATGACCTGCAACAGGAACAAGTGAAACAGAACTTCTACACAATCACTGTATTCCCAATCAATTACATTTACATCATTTAGCAGACACCCTTATCCAGAGTGACTTACAACTGAGCAACTGAGGGTTAAGGGCCTTGCTCAGGGGCCCAGCAGTGGCAGCTTGGTGGACCTGGGGTTCAAACCCATGACCTTCTGATCAGTAGCCCAACACATTCTTGCATTCTTGCATTCTTGTCTCGTTTTAGCCATACTGATTGTAAAAGTAATTGAAAATGCTGCTGATATCTTTAATCTGTGTATTTTTTGTTAAACCTTTGTTTATTTGTCGGTTAAATTAAGGAATATTAATTCCAACATGGCTTCATCGTCTTCCATTTTCCCGATCATAATCTTTATTTATTTATTTATTTTATTTTAATTATTTTTCTTATCAGTTTTATTAAAAAGTGATGCCCAGGTGCTTAAACTCCATATATGGTTATTTGGTGGGTGTGTTTGTAGCTAACCAAGCTATTAGCATATGCATTAATACTAGCTGATACTAGTCTGATACTGAGACTATTGAATAGCTGATATTCATTAACTCCTATTTCTACAGTTTTGGTCAATCACAATTTTATTGCATGCAAAAATTTCTAAAGTTTATGTCCAAGATGTCATTTGGTAGCTTTTCTACATTGTGTTGATTGATAGATAAACTTCTAAACACTGTGATTATGAACTTCTCTTTAGATGCGGAACAAATGTACCACAAATGCCAATGCGATGTATAAACTGTTTTTGTTGACTTGTTTTATTCCTTGATAGAATTCAAGATGACTTGTACTTCAGAACTTCATGAATAAAAAGACATGTCACTTAAAAACAAGAGGTCATTACATTTATTGTAGACTGGTTCCTCTCTTCCTCTTCCATCTAATGGAGTTTTTCCTCACCACAGTCACCTCAGACTTGTTCATTGGGGATAAATACAAACACATTTAAATATAAATCTAATATTAATCTTTGTATAATAAACATTTTGTACTATATTTCTTATGTTCTGTAAAGCTGCTTTGAGACAATGTCCATTGTTAAAAGTGCTACAAAAATAAAATTGAATTGAATTGAATTTATATGGGGGGGCACGGTGGCTTAGTAGTTAGCACGTTCGCCTCACACCTCCAGGGTTGGGGGTTCGATTCCCGCCTCCGCCTTGTGTGTGTGGAGTTTGCATGTTCTCCCGGTGTCTCGGGGGTTTCCTCCGGGTACTCCGGTTTCCTCCCCCGGTCCAAAGACGCATGGTAGGTTGATTGGCATCTCTGGAAAATTGTCCGTAGTGTGCGATTGTGTGAGTGAATGAGTGTGTGTGTGCCCTGCGATGGGTTGGCACTCCGTCCAGGGTGAATCCTGCATTGATGCCCGATAACGCCTGAGACCGAGGTAGTTCGGATAAGCGGTAGAAAATGAGTGAGTGAGTGAATTTATATTAAACACCACAAACAAAACAATTCTGTGATTTATCTTCACATGATAGCTCCCAGTATTACTTGTAGGTGGTAATTCTATTTGAGTTTTTAATGTAGCCTTGAATTAGTGGTGTTTAATTATAGATTTTAAGTCTTTATGGTGCTGGACATGTGACGATAATACGAAAAGACTCGCTGGCCAGAGACTTTATTTATTCCTTATTTGCTTTTTATTCCAAACCTTGTTGTTTGGGGTTATTTTGGTATGATTTGGACTTGACATGTGCTAAGTTACATCACGTTAATAAATGTATGCTTTGTATTTATAAGAAAAAATATCGAAATATGACGGCTTCAGAGCATCAGGACTTTTTTTTTTTTTTTTATATGAGCTGTTCAGAAAGGACACTCCCTGAAACTGAAGCTTCTAAACTGCTCATTCATCTCCTTAGTAATTCCTCCAGCATATCCTGACATTAGTAGTTTATTATCATCAGTTTAATCCTGAGCAGGAAGTGTCTTATTGTATTAAAAATAAGTAGAATGAATGGCTTCTGAATGAATGGTGAAATCAGGAATTAAATATGACAAATGAATTCGTTTCTTCTTCTTCAGCTAATCGATTTATCTTGATTAGAGTCGGATCCTGGGAATACTGTGGAAATGCACCCTGAATAGGACAACAATCTTTCTCAGTGTTACATGTACACACACGTTCACATTTTAGCAAAAACAGTGCTTTTGGGAGATGGACAGAAACCTACTGTACTTAGAGGATACTGACACTGACATGTGTAGAAGCTCAGGATTGTAGGAACTTATAAGATACTGGCTAATATTTTCAATCGGTGTAAACAGATCTTTCAGTGTGAGACGTGTGTTTTTCCATCTGTTGTGGGAATCTTACACAGAAGTTTAATGGTTGAATTTAAACGCCTTCAGATTTTAGATGCTTATGAACAAACACTTGGGGCGTGAACACTTCAGAGACCAGAAATGGGTTTGATTTGATGGGTCAAAATTTACTTTAAATATATACGAACATTTGTATGAAAAATGTGTTGTTTTTTAGAACTTTTCGATGAATATATTACTATATTACCACTAGTAAGCTAGATAAAAACAGAAATCCTCATGAAACACTAAATTCTTAAAGTCCTAAGTGTCTGCTTTCATATGAGCTTCATATTAACACCCATGATAAAGACGTTCAATACTGAACACGAATGCAACAAAACAGCATTTTGAACCAGATTTACCAGAATTTAGCCATAGAGACATCTAACAGTGAACGTAAATCAAATCTCTTTTTTTAACATATATTTAATTTAGGTTTTAATTTCGATGAATGGATTGTGCTTTGGGGGGGGGGGGGGCAGTGGAGGCTGGTGGTTAAGGTTCAGTCTTGTTGATTTGGATGATCAGAGTTTAAGCCCCTGCACTGCCAAAGCTGCCACTGTTGGGCTCTTGATCGAGGCCCGTAACCCTTTCTGCTCCAGAGGCGCTGTATCGTGTCTGACCCTGTGCACTGACCCTAACCTCTAAAGTTAAGATATGTGAAGAAAGAATTTCTCTGTGCTGTAATATATATATATATATATATATATATATATATATACAGTTGTGTTCAAAATTATTCAACCCCCACTGAAATTGATTGTTTTGGTCGGTTTGACATTGATTATGATCATTCAGTCATCCTGCTTACAATTAAATCAAAGAGGCACATGTAGGTCAGACAAATATAACATAACATTTATAATGAAATAACCACAAATGTCTTTTCTGAGCTCACATCATTATCAGTTTTATTCAACCCCCAAGTGACATTCAATCTTAGTACTTAGTACAACATCCTTTTACAGTTATAACAGCTTTTAAACGTGAAGCATAGCTTGACACAAGTGTCTTGCAGCGATCTACGGGTATTTTCGCCCATTCATCATGGGCAAAAGCCTCCAGTTCAGTCACATTCTTAGGCTTGCGCACTGCAACTGCTTTCTTTAAGTCCCACCAGAGGTTCTCAATCGGATTTAAGTCTGGTGACTGCGATGGCCACTTCAAAATGTTCCAGCCTTTAATCTGCAACCATGCTCTAGTGGACTTGGAGGTATGCTTGGGATCATTGTCCTGTTGAAAGGTCCAACGTCTTCCAAGCCTCAGGTTTGTGACGGACTGCATCACATTGTCATCCAATATCTTCTGGTACTGAAGAGAATTCATGGTACCTTGCACACGCTGAAGCTTCCCAGTACCTGCAGAAGCAAAACAGCCCCAAAGCATGATTGACCCCCCGCCATGCTTCACAGTAGGCAAGGTGTTCTTTTCTTGTTCTTCCTCCTCCAAACATAGCGTTGATCCATGGGCCCAAACAGTTCTAATTTTGTTTCATCAGTCCACAGAACACTATCCCAAAACTTCTGTGGTTTGTCCACATGACTTTTGGCATACTGCAGTCGACTCTTCTTATTCTTTGGGGACAGCAAGGGGGTGCGCCTGGGAGTTCTGGCATGGAGGCCTTCATTACGCAGGGTGCGCCGTATTGTCTGAGCAGAAACTTCAGTACCCACATCTGACAAATCTTTTCTCAGTTCCTCAGCAGTCACACGGGGACTTTTCTCCACTCTACGCTTCAGGTAGCGCACAGCAGTCGAAGTCAGCATCTTCTTTCTGCCACGACCAGGTAGCGTTTCAACAGTGCCCTTTGCCTTGAATTTGCGAATGATGCTTCCTATGGTGTCTCTTGGTATGTTTAACATCTTTGCAATCTTCTTATAGCCATTGCCCTTCCTGTGAAGAGTAATCACCTGTTCTCTTGTCTTCCTGGACCATTCTCTTGACCTCACCATGTTTGTAACCACACCAGTAAATGTCTAGAAGGAGCTGAGTATCACAGTCATTTTAAAGCTGCCTAATTGGTGCTTATTAGGCTTTATTGCTGCTCCCTGATATCCACAGGTGTTTTCAATACCTGATTGAAAACACTTCATTGAACCTCTGTTCTTCAGAGTGGTAGTCTTTAAGGGGTTGAATAATTATGTCAATGAAGAATTCACAAAAGAAACATTTACTACTGTATTACAAAACTAATTGATGTCATTTTAGTTGCATATGGTTCTTTAAGAAGTCCTTGTAGGATTTCATTCTGAATACAATTACAAATGTACACTAAATTCCCTAAAACCATTTACAGCATTGGGGGTTGAATAATTTTGAACACAACTGTATATATATATATATATATACATATATATATATATATACATATATATATATATATATATATATATGTATATATATATATATATATATATACATATATATATATATATATACATATATATATATGACAAAATAAAGGCTTCTACTCCTGCTTTACTCTACTATCTTCCGTACAATACGGTTATCTGTTAGAGTCTATTTTACTGAGTAAATACAATACTGTTGTTAATTCACTAACAGCTTCCGAAACACACACACCATCTCCTGGCTCATCGTGTTTAATTTACATATTCGGGTTTGTTTAATTTGGAACATCAGGCTTTACTGCCGTTTTCAATGCTACTGCTCATCGCTGATGTTTATTTATTGAGTACACAGGATACAGTCATGTCCAATCTCTCCACTCCCTCACATTCTCTGCTGTTGTTTGTGGATCTGAAATCTTCCATGTCTACTCCCCTGCAAACGCTGGACCTGCCAGGTCTTCTGACGTCCATGTGTGTGGTCAGGAGGAGTTTTCACAAAGACAAAGCCTAAAAGCTCATTGCCTGTTTGAGTCAAAAAGAGGAAGGGCTCAATCAAAGTCCGTCGTCCCTGCTCCCTCGATCCGGCGAGTGGGCGTCTGCTGGCACGCTAGATCCTGAATCCTATTAGAAACAAACCGATTGGGTTTTGTCTAAAGAATCCTAACATAGAACAAACCACAACTTTAAATAGACACTTTGATATACAAATAAACAGATGATGCACAAAGGGAATGTACTCCTTAAACCAAACGCTGCCTTCTGTCCTTGTTTGGTAACAGTCTGTATTTGAATACCTTAACAAAAAATGGGAAGAACAAAGAAATGTAGATTATTCCAGCTCGTTATTCAGGGTTTTTTTTTTATGTTTTACAGATTTTTCCTTTGGGTAGATCAGGTAACTAAAATGCTCAAGATATTAATTATTAGCGAATTGACACTTGTCATTGGTCAGAAGGTGTTGATTCATTTTCTTAAACAGCAGCTCTGACAATAGTTGTGGAATACATGAGTGTTTCTATGGTGACAATTACATAGCAGTTTGTGTAATGGACTTTTTTTCATGCACTTTTTTTTTATATATATATAAACAGGGACATTTATTTAACAATTATTTGGACATTTGTTTATGGAAGAAGACTCCAGGGGGGACAAATAATGTCAAAAAAGACAGAGGCTGATGAGAGAATGACTGTTTATTCTCTTGTAGCATCAGATAGTAGGAATTAAAAACTATAAATGGATAAATAAAAAAATATATGATAGATGTTTGAGTCATAAATCATTATCGGTTGTGCCGTCACTGGAATATAATTAACTTCAGCGTGGTAACAGTACCTTCTTAACAGTAACAGTCACTGATATTATTTTTGTCTAACAGCATATTTTATTTATTTATTTATTTATTTATTTATTTATTTATTTATTTATTTATTCTGTCTTTTGTCTTTGGTCTTTTATCTTAAATACCAAATCATAAAGCAATGGTGTTTTTGGATAGATTGAATAGATCTAAATAAATCTTGTTCCATTTAAACGTCTCGTCTCACGTACGCTGAGAATCGTTGAGCCGAGAACCGATCTCAAGAGAATTCCTCTTCTTCTCTTGTTTTGTTCACTCTGCATAGCACAAATATTTGCCTACACAAACAAATTGTTCTAGCGCACTTGTTCTGACACTTAACACTCGAGGGGGGAACCTGCATTCCTTACTCGTCCAAATGAATTGCACACATTCAGTTAGCGTGGCTTTCACAGAATAACGGAATGCGTTCAGCCACTTTATTCTCCCCCGTGTTGTTTTACGCTGCTTGGCTTAGGAATCCCACAATGCACGTCTCACAATGCAAGTTCTCAGAAGCTTTAATAAGTCAGCTACGCATTTCTCATTCAGCAGGGAAGATGAAGTGGAATTGCATCTGTCATCCAAACAGAGACATTCCACGAATTTGTGGGTGGACACACAGACCCTTGCATTTGTCTTTATTTAGTCTCATCCCCTTAAGGGCCCTTTCAACCTAGGGGCATTTAATAGTCAGTTCTACTTGCATCCCAAAGCACTATTCCAATCCGATCTGAGAAGAGAAGAGAAGAGAAGAGAAGAGAAGAGAAGAGAAGAGAAGAGAAGAGAAGGGAAGAGAAGAAAAGAGAAGAGAAGAAAAGAGAAGAGAAGAAAAGAGCTTTTCTTTGCCATTAGGAATAAATTTTAGACATATATATAGTATTTTAGAGATATATAGTACTTTGAACTTTAAATTTATTTATTTTTATTCTTTATTTGTATTTATTTATTTTTATTTTTTGTGTTTCTATATTTCTGTAAAGCTGCTTTGAGACAACGTGAATGGTTAAAAGCGCTATTTAGAAGAGAAGAGAAGCGTTTTATCTTAAGGCTTAGATCAAATTAAGTAAAAATAATCCCATTTCAGGATGGGAATAATTATCCAATCTAATCTAATCTAATCTAATCTTCTCTTCTGTAAAAGGGATTCCTCATAATAATGCGAGTTGTGCAACGTTTGTTTGTTGTGCACAACATTTATCGTGCGGAGTAACACGTTGTTTTTGGCGGTTAACCAGCAGCTTCCGTCGAGAAGTGTTAATTAATCAGTATATTAAATGTTTAATTGATCAGCGACGATTTGAAGACTTCAGCAGAAAGAAATTAGTGTTGGGCTTGTGGTGAACTCTATTTGGGTCTGTGGTTGACTTTATTTCCTGTCCAGTGTCACCTAGATGAAAATGAGGTTCACTTCTGCGTCTGGTTCCTCTCAAGGTTTCTTCCTCATATCATCTCAGGGAGTTTTTCCCTTACCACCGTCGCCTCAGATGTTAGAAATAAATAGTAAATTAATTTTAAACTAACTGTTTTTTTTTCTGTTTCAATGCATCTGCTTTAAGACAATGGGATTTGTTAAAAGCACTACACAAATAAACTGAACTGAAACTCTGTCATTTCTTTTTTAAAACGCTTTCAAAGAAAGTCAGATGTAAGAAGTGAGAACAAAAAGCGAATCAAATAAACGAAAGTATGTTTATAATATGCTGATAGCAGAGTGCACGAAATCGACAGGCTGCGATATGTTTGCTTACATGTTCTGTATCTTGTACAAACACAGAAGGGCTGCTGATACAAACAGTCGATAAGCCGCACACTTTGAAGTGACGGAAGGCCTCGGTGGGTTTCTCTAACTCAGATCTCACCATCTCCGTCTAGATGTAATTGAACTCTACTCTGGCTCTTACTGAGAAAACAATTACTCTCTTCTCTTACAACAAAGCCAGATCGAGTTCGGAGTTTATTCGTCTTGCTGACACGCTGCTCTACGGGACGGTGCGATTATTTTCCGCTCCGTGTCTACGGATTCTCGGTAGCAGCAGACGATGCCTTTATACATGTGGCCTTCTTTCATGTGCCATGTGCTGATTTGACAGGTGAAATGAAAGGAACAGTGTTTCTCTTGGCCCACAGTTTAACAAAATATTTCAGCTTTAATTAAAGCGGACAAACTAATACTGGTCTTTTGTGAGTTAGAAAACAGGTACGTGAATGTGGAGGACTTCGGTACTAGATATAAACTCAGCGGTGAGGTTTAAAGGAGAGGTTTATATGACAAGGTTTACAATAATTTATTATACTCCAGAGCATTTGGTTTGAAATCAAACTATGACTATTTTGGTCGTGTTTTGTTTAGTATAGTTAATGTATTAAAAAAAAAGACAAATAAACGGGTTGGGTTTTTCAACCAATTAAATACTTCACCTGTACTTTATTTTTTATTAAAGTAGCTCTTTTAAAGATCTCCATCTTTAATCAACTATACATCAACTTCCAACCATGGTTGATGAAGTCTAACACGTGCATCTTCTGAGACACGTGAATCTTTTTGAACAGAGACTTTCTACCCTCTTCCGCATACCTGAATTAACAGACGCTTCTGATTGTCAAGTGTTACTTCTATTGACAGCAGAGAGAATAATGCTGTCCATCCCACACTGAGAACACAGCCAGTTTTGATCTTTGCCAGTCCTGGTCCATGGATGGCTGCTGTGGCATTTTCAGGATTTGAACCTGTGACCTGTGGATGATTTACAGCCCTTAACCCTAGCACCACTCAGGAGCCTGGAAAGGAAAAATTAATGAAATTTTCTACATGCAAAAGACAAAAATACAGACTTTATTACCAGTCAGGAAAGTCTGTAGTATTTTTATTCAATAATAGTACACAATAAAAAAGAATATGTGAAACAAGGGGGCACAGTGGCTTAGTGGTTAGCACGTTCGCCTCACACCTCCAGGGTTGGGGGTTCGATTCCCGCCTCCGCCTTGTGTGTGTGGAGTTTGCATGTTCTCCCCGTGCCTCGGGGGTTTCCTCCGGGTACTCCGGTTTCCTCCCCCGGTCCAAAGACATGCATGGTAGGTTGATTGGCATCTCTGGAAAATTGTCTGTAGTGTGTGAGTGAATGAGAGTGTGTGTGTGCCCTGCGATGGGTTGGCACTCCGTCCAGTGTGTATCCTGCCTTGATGCCCGATGACGCCTGAGATAGGCACAGGCTCCCCGTGACCCGAGGTAGTTCGGATAAGCGGTAGAAGATGAATGAATGAATGAAGTATGTGAAACAACTCACATTATGTCTTTGTCCTAGCAATGTGAAAACTTTTGTATATATACCTGTATCTGTATGTATCTGTGTTTTTAAATCTATAAAAAATGTAATGTACTGTATAACCTGCTTAATTTGTTCTACTGCATAATAACTAATCCCTTCTCTGTTACTCTCACTTAATTTCCCATTTCTATTAATACCTTTTCTGTTTGCTCTCTCTCTCTCTCTCTCTCTCTCTCTCTCTCTCTCTCTCTTTTCTTCTACTAGATTTAGCGGCTCACTCTTTCTTCTGCTGTTTCTGGATATAAGCAACACTAAACAGGATGCCTATAAAACTGCTTTTGTCTGAAACCCGGGTACAAGAAGATGACAGGAAGGTCAGTGTATTGCTCCGGCTAATGTGAACCATCTGTGAACCCAGTGCAGTTACTAAGCCTTCGAAGATTATCCTTTTCAACACGCACACACACACACACACACACACACACATACACACACAGACACACACTTTCTTTTGTTCCGGCATCAGGCAGGACATATACACTGGCACTGCAGTGTTTACATGTAAAGTGGGCATCTATCATTGATGTTTATTCACACAAGAACTGTATCGTGTTGTTTATATCCCCTTTAAGTCAAACACCACGATAAAAGGACCGCCTTTGCCATATTTGTCCATCCAGGCCACTGTACTGTAGGTCCGCTGGATTTTATAGATAATACTAACAGAGCCAAGCTCATATCTCATTGTTATAGAGTGGTGGCTTTAAATTCCCTCCATCCAGAGTCTGGATAGTGTTTATTCCTCTGTAATAAAATTACATACCGCATCATTATTGTTAAATCATTCCCTGTGTGCACATCCCTGCACCAAGTACCTGAGGTATTGAGGTTAATGAGGCCTAGAATAGAGCCTGTAGGTAAATAAACTTAAATATAATAAAAAGAAATGACGTGAAACAGTCTTCATAGTGCTTTTCTGTATTACTCTGCAGAATGACTCAGCCAACAGGCACCAAAATAGCCATCATAGGAGAATTTCAAGCGCCACAACTGCATGCTGTGAATGGCAGGCCGACCTCAAAGTAATAAAGCAGACGTTACACAACCTTGAGTTTCCATTAAACTGGCTTCTAATCTAAAATGAAGTAAAACCCCTCTGTCAACCTTGATGGGCATATAGCTAGTGCTCTGTGTGAATGTTCAAGATAGAGGCTTTTTTTTTTAATAAGCAAGAAATTACTTGCCGTTTGAAATATTGACTTTGTGAGACAGTAAAGCAATGATGCGGTTAACCTGAGTTGGGTTAGAATAAAAATGTGTTCAGGCGAGGTAGTTAACACGGGTTACGTCTGCTGCTATGTGTCTATATTGGTGTCATGGATGGGAAAGTTAAAGTAAACAAAATAAAATGGATTTTTATAACCGTAAGACAGAATTTGTTTTTGTTAAAATGTATTTTGGTGGCAGAAATTAAGTGCTGCTAAAACAAACGAATTAATAAATAAATAAATCTGTCAGATAGGATGCTTTTTCTATGTTTGGAGGTATATCTGGTCTGTGGAGCTCCATCATTTCATCTTAGCTAAGTAGCTAACAATTGTATCACAGAGGTTGGTTTGCTAACTATAGTATTTAACACGCTTAGATTTAGTTAGCTAATATGCCTAAATTATATTGCTTTAACCTAGAATAAATAGTTTGACTGAAATCTACTTATAGAAACTAGCTAGATAATGCTAGATAAGGTCACTGGGTCACTTTCTACCTGATAACTTACCTATAAATGGCGCTATTTAACTAGCCAACTGTGTTAGAACTTCTAGCATCTGGTTTGAGTGCCACAACATCCTCGAATTTTGTAACAGTAAAACATTATGTTTTGTTGTAGGCATCTAGAGAACCTCCAGATCATGTGCTTGTTGAACATCCTATTCCAGCTTTATTCCTCCTTAGCTATTATAATAAGTTTCACTCTTCTGGGAAGGCTTTCCACTAGATAATGGAGGGAAGCTATGCGCAGGACAATCGAGTTCTTCCACTCCAACCTTTATAAACCATATCTTCATGGAGCATTGTCATGCTGAAACAGCTTTGAGCAGTGAAGAGAAATTCTAACGGTACATAATTTAAAGACAGTGTGTATACGGCTGTGTGCTTCCAACTTTGTGTGGACTGAGCGACGTTGTCCACACAGGTTTGACCATATAGACCATTTATGCTGTAAGACACAATGAATATAAAAATGTGGTAAAGTTTTATTTACTTAATAATCACGCAAAGTTCGCATAGTGCAAGGTGACAGTTTTACAACCACAGTGCTAAAACATGTCGATCTTTCTAAAGATGTCCAAAATCCCTTTAGGTATTTCCTCACACTTTTTCCTGAATGTAGAAAAAGGCAATAAGCAGAATCAGGTCAGTTTGCCTTCAGGTGTCAAGCATCAAAATGTCTTACTGCTTCTTCCACAGTCACTAGTACATACACAGTAGAAAACACATTTACAGCATTTAGCAGATGCCCTTATCTAGAGCAACTTACATTTTATCTTATTTTTATACAACTGAGCGTTAAGGGCCTTGCTCAGGGGCCCAGTAGTAGCAGTTTAGTGGACGTAGGACTCAAACTCACAACCTTCCGATTGGTAGTCCAACACCTTAACCACTAGGCTACCACATCCTACACTATGTGAATGTTACTAATATAAATCTATGTTAATATTAGCATTTCACTCCATAGTTATTGTGTACTTTTTTTTATTTGTGCATATCTGCAGTGGAAACGACTTTATGGAAATGACAAAGACATCTTGATACGTCTAAACGGTCTCAATACTGACCATAAATATATTACATTGACGCTATAAGACACAGTCCTGAGAGTTTATGAGAGCTCAGCTTGTCCCAGCTCTAACTCTTCTCAGCCATATTGGCTACATATGGTCCTGTGATAGATCTCTCTAATCAGCGTTACCATTGGGCTAACGGTAAACATTCCCAATGTGACATTTATCTTTGCGTGTTTTGTGTCTCGCGCTAGTTTTTCTGGCAGCCGTTCCACACGAGTGTGTCAGATCAAAAAACGTTCTACTTTTTTCAGGTTAGCGTGCAGATACTGTTACTGTATCAGGCTAGGAGGTTAAAAAATACCCTGGCTGGTTATTGTTTGGTGTACGTGATTTATGCTTTACAGCATAGGTGTCTTTTCATTTTTCTGAAAATATGGCTGTTTATTTCTTCAGGCTGTTATTACTAGATCAACATGTGTGTATGATTCATACACTTCACCCCTGGAATCACTGAATCCAGTCACCTGTTCTGTTCTGAATCATGAGTTCTTTGTATTCTTGGATAGCTTCCTTATCGAAAGTCTTAAAACGCTGATGTGAGTCGGCCTGGGAAAACCTTCACGTGCACAAAGTTTAACATTTTTTGCTAGTTTAAAAGACTACAAACTTTCCTGGACTGAGTTATGTTTCTCCACCATAGTAAAGTTCTAGCGTTTTAAGACCTGGTTACCAAAAAAAGTGAAAAAGAAGATTACATTTAAAGATTTCTTACCATTTCCACTGAAAGGCACCGTTTCCTTTTAACTGACTATCTAAAAGCAACTGTTTATTGATTTGGTTTGCATGTAATTTATCACGGAATTACACATTAACAATGGGAAATGAGATCTCAGCTTGATTACCAGCATCATCCATCAGTCACTTCCTCATCACCTGAGGTAAAAATCTCCTTTGCAGCATTTAAACTCGAGCCTCATCATCATCTCTCCAGTGATCTCTCTGTTCATGCTGACATCAGTTGGAAAAGACACCGCTGATTCATTCAGTGAGTTCTGTTCTCTTGGCTATGTTCGAACATCTTTAGAACTTTTCTCTGCTGCCATACAGAGTATATAAGCTCTTCTCTGTTTTGATGACGATGAGATGACACTGGATCGATGCTGACATTTTGACAGCTGGTACAGATTTGATTACACGTGATCAAAGCGAGACATGTACACTTAGCTAGCCAAATTTCAGACATATTTGGAGGATTTTTTAAACCACTGTGTTTAATTCTTTTTACCGGTACACTGCCGGTGGAACGGAGATCTACTTCTGGGACATTTTCGATCATTGTAAACAAATGAATAATTTTATTGTTGATCTAAAATGAGTCAGTAGTCAGGACACTGTTGGCTTTCAGTATGAGATGTGTTTTTTCCTCTCTGTTTATAACCTTACACAGAATTTTAATGGTTGAAGAAGATAGCACCTTCAAATTTTTATGAAAAGTCTTATGAAAAAGCACTTGGGGCGTTTCATATCACCATTTATGGGTTTGAAATGGGTTTGATATCACCATTTTTATATATATATATATATTTATGGTAGTTCGAGCTCACCTAGGGACAGTGGTGGCTCAAGTGGTTTTAAGGCTCTGGGTTGTTGATGAGATGGTCAGGGTTCAAGCCCCAGTACTGAAAATCTACCACTGTATGGCAATTGAGAAAGACCCCAACCCTTCCTGCTCCAGGGGCGTTGTGTCATGCCTAATCCAATGCCTATCCCAATCCCATGCCTAACCCTGTGCTCTGATCCCAACCTCCAATGTTGGGATATTTAAAGAAATATATTCGTACTCTGCTGTAATGTGTATATATGTGGCCATAATAAAGAATTCTTTGCCATAAATTCATTTACTTTGAAGGTAGAAACTTTTGTATAAAAATAATATATTTTTTTAAACTTTTCTAAGAATATATTGCACCTAGTACACCAGGTAAAAACAGAAATACAGTACTTATGAAACACTACTAGCCCTGAGCGTCTATTTTCATACTGTATGAGCTTCATATTAACCACCATTGTAGAGTGGGACATGATAAAGGCATTCGATACTGAACATAGACACAACAAAACAAAACAAGAATTCACAAAACAACTGAGACGTTATCATGATCTATTTAGCTAGGATACGTTATAACAATCAATCGAACAAGGTAAATGTAGGGAACTGGCTTTTTTATTTTTTATTTTTTTACACTTTTTGAGTTAATGATGTAGAACAGGAGAGATGATCACGTGGTATAATTAGCAAATTAATATCAACTCCATACAAAAAGGATTGTCCTGATTTTTATAATTAAATCAAGCCCTGTTCTAATTATAAAGAAGTGGACTGAAACGGTGAATTGATGGCCCTCGGTGACCTCATTCCTTTAAACATTTCTTTTTAAGCGTTATTTAAACCAAGACTAACAAATAATTATCCACATGCATGGTTAGTTTGCTTATACTATATAACATACTAGACTTTTTCTATACATTAATCTGCTCAAAAGACTTTAATATATAACTAAACATAAACATACACATGCAGGTAAATGATGATGTGGCGTGTGATTTGAGTCCTAAACTGAAATATTTCCCTGTTGTGTAGTAAGGCTTCTCCGTTCCTTCTTTCTTTTTTTCTATCTCTAATTTATCTCCATGAAGTCACTGTTTATACTCGCATTTTTTCTATCTTACCCTCAAAACACCACTTATATAAATAACCTTTCCTGTATATTTTTGTGAAAGCTTCATCTCCTGTCCTAAAGCCCTAACGTGTGTCTCGTTCATGAATTCCATGTCCACTGTTTCTTCGATATATTTTGAAAAGCAAGACACGTTCCTAACTTTGGGGAGAATGAACTCGCCGTTTCAGCGTACTGTAAAATAAAACCCCATCAAGGAAAAAATATTCAAAATAAAACAAGTATCACTGAGATAATCAAGATGAATTCTTTTCCTAGAACAACATGACATGGTGTGTTTTATTTTCCCCGTGTTTTTATCTTGCTGAGAATTTTTGCAGTTTGCTGATCTAAGCAGTTTAATACATGACTCAGGAAATCTTGGGTCTAAAAACAGACACTGCTTTATTTAGGTGGGAGACTCAGAGTTCTCAGAAATATGTGACTCAGCCTCACCTAAAATGAAATAAAATGGAAGTGAATCCTTGACCTATGTTTTTTGTAACACTTTTGCCTCAAGGTTTCGTATTTGTTTGTACATTCTGACATGCTTTTCCTGTACAGTCAACCAGATCTGGTGAATTGACTCTGAACTCACACTATGGAACACTCCATGTTTGATGTGAGCATTAACTTCTTACACTTTTTTAATTTATTCTTTTATGCACTGCTTTGCCAGATGTCTTAAATTATGTATAATATTCGAGAGTTATACTGCAGAGAACAGAGGCATAAGGTTATTGCTTTAATTTAGAATTAAATATCACTGTTATTAATACAGGGGGGCACGGTGGCTTAGTGGTTAGCACGTTCGCCTCACACCTCCAGGGTTGGGGTTCGATTCCCGCCTCCCCCTTGTGTGTGTGGAGTTTGCATGTTCTCCCTGTGCCTCGGGGGTTTCCTCTGGGTACTCCGGTTTCCTCCCCCGGTCCAAAGACATGCATGGTAGGTTGATTGGCATCTCTGGAAAATTGTCCCTAGTGTGTGATTGCGTGAGTGAGTGAGTGAGTGAATGAATGAATGAATGAAGTGTGTGTGCCCTGCGATGGGTTGGCACTCCGTCCAGGGTGTATCCTGCCTTGATGCCCGATGACGCCTGAGATAGGCACAGGCTCCCCGTGACCCGAGGTAGTTCAGATAAGCGGTAGAAAATGAATGAATGAATGAATGAATGTTATTATTACATGACGTTGATGACTGAGCCGGTAGAATTTGCTAGAGCTGCATACTGTCGTCCTGATGTCCTTGACTACATTTAAAATGACATTTACAGTCAGTGTACAATCAGCTCTTTAGACAGGGCACACAATCTATAAAACATTTGTTGGAAATCCAGGTATAACGAACATCTCTATAATGTATACAGGCATTTTTAAAGGCACTGTAGGCGTAGTATTTGGAATATTGCTGCTGCACCATGCCATCATGGAACTATTGACTGGAGTCTGCTTCATATAAATACTTCAGCAGTGTTCTGCTTAAATTGATGTCAGGAGAATTTATGTGCAGACAGACAGTGATTTTGCTTACGCCATCCCTCAGGACCAATGGGCTAAGGATGTAAGCCGAGGTCATGGCTTTTCTTCAGCTGCAGATGAAAGTCCGAGTGTACGCTTCCCACAAACCAGACAATTGGCAGATAGAAGGAAACGTTTAGTTACAAGCCTCCCTGGCCCACACTCACCCACTCACAGCAAGCCAGGCCGCACTGCTCTTTAAACCTTCTTCTACATTGTTCTCTTTTTCTCACATTAAAAATAAAAAATAAAAAAAGTTAAGCTGAATGTACAGATAAACAACGTAGTCTGTTTAAACACTTAAAGCTGCTACAGGATGTAAGATTTCAGAAATTCACCTCCTCTGGTAAAACAGACTGAATGAACAGCATACAGTACTCAGTAGACATTCAGAGAGAATTCAAGACTGCACTAAAGAAAACACAGTAAGAAGTATTTATTAACCCTTGTTATCAGCAAACCGATGTTCCATTCTTCAACGGAAATTGACTCTCACTCACTCATCTTCTACCGCTTATCCGAACTACCTCGGGTCACGGGGAGCCTGTGCCTATCTCAGGCGTCATCGGGCATCAAGGCAGGATACACCCTGGGCGGAGTGCCAACCCATCACAGGGCACACACACACACTCTCATTCACTCACACAATCACACACTACGGACAATTTTCCAGAGATGCCAATCAACCTACCATGCATGTCTTTGGACCGGGGGAGGAAACCGGAGTACCCGGAGGAAACCCCCGAGGCACGGGGAGAACATGCAAACTCCACACACACAAGGCGGAGGCGGGAATCGAACCCCCAACCCTGGAGGTGTGAGGCGAACGTGCTAACCACTAAGAAATCGTGCCCCCCACATTTTTAATCAGTTATAAACAAATTAATAATTTTAGTATATATTTTGCCCCTAATAGGCTAGGTAAAAACCGAAATACTTTTGAAACACTACAATTGCTTAAAACTCTGACTGCATACTTTCATATAAAAAAAAGTTTTGAAACAGTTATCCACGCTTTTATCTCACCTCGACTTGACTACTGTAATTCTTTGTACTCTGGTTTACCCCTCTCTTCCATCTCTTGTCTTCAAATGGTCCAAAATGCGGCAGCCCGTATACTCTCAGGTAGTCGCAAACGAGACCATATTACACCAATCTTACGTTCTTTGCACTGGCTGCCTGTCCATTACCGTATCGAATACAAGATTCTGCTATTTGTCTACAAAGCATCTCTGGAAAATTGTCCGTAGTGTGTGATTGCGTGAGTCAATGAGAGTGTGTGTGTCCTGTGATGGGTTGGCACTCCGTCCAGGGTGTATCCTGCCTTAATGCCCGATGACACCTGAGATAGGCACAGGCTCCCCGTAACCCGAGGTAGTTCGGATAAGCGGTAGAAGATGAATGAATTAATGAATGAATGAATAGAATTGAAAATAGAAGCCATTAAGCACCACTGTGGAGTGAAACATGACAAAGGTGATCAATACTGGACACGAACACAACATAACAAACAAAAAATATAAATACTCTCCTTTGCCCTGGTATAATCCCAGAGTATGCTGTTGTGTCGACTCACATACTGTAGTATAGATTATCTGCATTATAGTATTGCATTTTTGATTCTGTTAGACCAAAAATATCCCATTAGCTCAAACTAGATGAGATGTGGATATCTAGCGGTTGCTTGTGTATTTTTTATTACCTGATCTAGGTTCTCTATAAATTCCATTTTTTTAATTATTCAATTCAATTCAAAGCAGCTTTACAAAAAAAAAAAAAGAAATATAGTACAAAAAGTTCAAGATTTATATTAGACTTATATATAAATGTGTTTGTATTTATCTCTAATGAACAAGCCTGAGGTGACTGAGGTGATTGTAGTGAGGAAAAACTATCTTAGATGGAAGAGGAAGAAACCTTGATAGGAACCAGACTCTAAAGTGAACCTCATCCTCATTTGGGTGACACTGGAGGGTGTGATTATAAACTGTTATAAACAACAGAGAGTGTTGTTATGAATAATGTCCTTTCTACACTCGGATCAGTCTGACAATTGCGTATTAATTAGGAGGTTGTTGTCCTCAAAGATCACACAGAGTTGGCATCTTCTCACAGAATGTCTAAAATCTTCATTAAGCAGAATCCAGCTGGAGCTGGTACAATCTCTCGATGCCTCAGAATCCTCGCATTTTATTATCTATGTTGTTTTCTGACCTCTCAATTTCTAAAACACTGAGTAATAAATATAGACTTCAGGAACCAACCCTCCAGATGACCCACCTCTACTCAATATAACCGAGCTTGAAATACACACACACACACACACACACACACACACACAGTCTAAACACATAAACAATCCCTATTAGTCATTAACTGGCTGTCATGTGTTTAGTTCAGCTACTGGGTAACGATACAAATAAAACATCTATTCTTCACCATCATCCCACCAATTGTCTATATATAGAATTATCATATATTTTATTGGACACTGGTGGGAATTCTTTCATGCCTGAAGTTGTGGCACGATGGAGTTTGGTGTACAGTATCTGACTTAGCCGGTGACTATTTTTCTATATCAGGATGATTCACAGCACCTCATGAACATTATATTATACACAATGATTTGGTTGCCAGTAGTTTTTTTAACAAACAAAAGTCCTACACACGGGGGGCATGGTGGCTTAGTGGTTAGCACGTTCGCCTCACACCTCCAGGGTTGGGGGTTCGATTCCCGCCTCTGCCTTGTTTGTGTGGAGTTTGCATGTTCTCCCCGTGCCTCGGGGGTTTCCTCCGGGTACTCCGGTTTCCTCCCCCGGTCCAAAGACATGCATGGTAGGTTGATTGGCATCTCTGGAAAATTGTCTGTAGTGTGTGATTGCGTGAGTGAATGAGAGTGTGTGTGTGTGTGTGCCCTGCGATGGGTTGGCACTCCGTCCAGGGTGTATCCTGCCTTGATGCCCGATGACGCCTGAGATAGGCACAGGCTCCCCGTGACCCGAGGTAGTTCGGATAAGCGGTAGAAAATGAGTGAGAGAGTGAGATGAGTGAGAGAGAGTCCGACACACTATAGTTTTAAAATGTAATTGGGTGATATGATGTTAGAATCATGGTATTATTTCGATTTTATTCTACTCACTGTTTTAAAATATGCTGTGTTTTTATTCTTAATATACAGTTTCTCTATTTTAGTTTATAATGTAGAGATACTTTGACTATTTGAAGTTGATTTTACTTATTATTTCGCTTGCTGTACTTTTAAAGCACCTTGTACAGTATTAACTCATGTATGAAATACAAAATACATTTGCCTTGCCTTGCCATAACATCCTCCTAAATTAATACAAAGAAGGTTTTTTATTTTTCTTAAATAATCAGATCGATACACAATTTAGTACTTAATAATCCCAGTTCCCTTTTAATTCCATTTATTCACGTTTGTTTCTTGTATCTTCTGTCAGGATTGTAAGCTCATACCTGAATTTAGTCACGTTCTACACATTCTCACTTGTGGTCAGATATGTCTCTGGGTATCCAGATTGAAATTGATGTATCATGTTTAAAATATAAATGAGCTCACGACAATTGCTGTCTTATATCAGTTGCTAGCCGTGTTATTGCAAAAGATGACTGCTGCGATAAAAATCTCAATCATTGGTTAGTGACACATCTAGCCAGTTTTTGACCAGACATTAGTGAATGTCCTTCACTTGATGTCAAGTCAAGTCAAGAAGCTTTTATTGTCATTTCAACCATATACTGTATATCTGACGCAGTACACGGTGAAATGAGACAACGTTTTTCCAGGATCATGGTGCTACATAAAACAAAGACAGAGTGAAGGACTTTGTAAGTTAGTCCTAGATACATAAAGTGCAACTGTGTAAACTGGTGCAAACAGTGCAGGACAAGACAAACAAGACAGTGCAGGACAAAAGACAGCGCAAACAAAAAATACGAGACATTAAACAAAAGACAAAAGACAATACACAAAAACAGCACCAACCAGTGTACATACTGTATGTCTAATCAATATTACGTGATGTGGCTCTTACATCATGGCTCTCGGTTTTATACATGTTAAATGTAAGACAATGGGTTTAATCATCTCACTGCCAGTAAACCATGACCGAGTTTGTTTGCCTAAATTGCTCTTTTGTTCGAGTAACTCTATATGTTAGCTACTGAAAATATTTGTCAACAATGCAAACCTGGGTGGTAATTTGGTTTAGATATTTTACGTGTGATATACTGTACAACCCATCTGTCTCATTTTGCTATGAGAACTGCAGAACATTTTTGAGAGGATCTGTGAAGATCATCAGGCACACTTTTCCCATCTTTTTACGCCTTTTACCACAACAGCTGCATTCACAAGGCTGCAAGAATTGTAGACGGCCCTTCCCAAGCCTCATCTGCTACTTTCTTGGTGAGCTGAACTCCCATCAATATACAGTACAGTCATCACTACACCACTGCACTTGGTCTATTTTAAGACACTACTTTACGTCATTGTACAGTATGCAGTGGGTCTGCGAGTGAGTGTGAGTCTTGAATAGAATAGAAGCTTTTATTTTTGTCACATATACATTACAGCACAGTGAAATTCTTTCTACACATTTCCCAACTTTGGAGGTTAAGGTCAGAGCGCAGGGTCAGCCATGATACAGCCACGGACCTCCACTGAGATGAGGCCGACTCTGTGAGGATCCTGAGGCATCTAGAGATGTTCCAGCTTCAGTTAGACCAGCGGTGTCCAATCTTATCCACAAAGGGCTAGTGAGGGTGCAGGTTTTCATTCCAACCAAGCAGAAGACACCTGATTCCACCTGTTTAATCAGTTGTTCTTGGCCTTTAGTAGACTCTGGTGTGGCTTCTGCTTGGTTGGAATGAAAACCTGCACTCACACCGGCCCTTTCGGGATAAGATTGGACATGGCTGTATCATGGCTGACCCTGCGCTCTGCTATGGAGTTAGACTCTGCTATACTAAAGAGGAGATGCCAACTCCGTGTGGTCTTTGAGGACAACAATCTCCTCATCAATACAACATTTGTCGGACTGTATATTTATAATCACACCTCCAGTGTCATTGATATGAGGATGGGTTCCCCTTTGAGTCTGGTTCCTCTCACAGTATTTACCATCTAAGGGACTTTTTCCTCACCACTGTCACCTCAGTCACCTCAGACTTGCTCATCGGGGATAAATACAAACATATTTAAATAGATCTATTTATAGAATTTTATATTAAATTAATCTTCATATTATTCTTTATAATAACCTTTTGTTCTACGTTTATGTTCTGTAAAGCTGCTTTCAGACAATGTCCATTGTAAGAAGCGCTAAACAAATAAACTTGAATTGAATTGAATTGAATACAGCAGCCCTGGAGCAGTGAGGGCCTTGCTTAAGGGCCCAACACACAGCTTGGCAGTGCTGGGGCTTGAATCTTCCAATCTACAACCCAAAGCCTTAACCACTTGAGCCACCAGTGATCCACTACCTAGGGGTTTATTTAACATGCTCTGTCATGTGTATTCATTGTATATTTTGCATTCGTCTTACACTGTTGTGTATTTGCACTTCTGTATTGTGCTGCTGTATTTTTTTTGTCGCATCATGGCCCTGAAGAAATGACATTTTGTTTGAAAGTACAGTATATGCAGTGTATAAATATACATCAACAAAATAAAAGCATCATTTGAACTGATCTTATTTACATTTACATCATTTAGCAGACACCCTTAGCCAGAGTGACCTAAAACTGAGCAACTGAGGGTTAAGGGCCTTGCTCAGGGGCCCAGCAGTGGCAGCTTGGTGGACCTGGGGTTCGAACCCATGACCTTCCAATCAGTAGCCCAACACCTTAACCACTGAGCTACCACATCCCTATCATATCATTAAATATTAATTTAATTAAGATTAATTAAATTAGATTAACTAAAAAATAACATTTTTAGAAAAAAAAAAAAGCAGGAATATTGTGAGCTTATAAATGCTTAAGAGTCATTATATTCACCCCTAGTGCTTTTCACAACAGTAGTAATTTCATGCTTATGCAGATTGGGGGCACCAAAGTCTGCTAGAAACTGAGTGTCCTCACTTTTCAGCCTTTCATGGCAGAGAGTCGGGGGCGTGGCTACGGTCCCGCACGTGGCGCTTAAATTATTCAAATTTAAACATAGGCGTGGTTTGTGCAGAAATGGGCGGGGTCTTGCGATGCGCGTTCCTTGAAGTGTGGAGTGAAGAGTTGGATGCTGGAGAGGTTTGTAACCAGGCACAGTTTCACTGGGAAATCCGTTTAGAAAGCGGCTCAGATCTTCACACACACTGACAACAGGAAACTCAACAACACACACACACACACACACACACACACACACACAGACCTGTAATGTTTTTCACACACACCCACGAGGACCAGATCTGGAGATGGATATAATTTAAGAGGATACTGTCTCAGCATCGTTTTTTTGCTTTTTCTTTCTAAGTAAGAGAAGACTTTTTGGTGCACAGTTTTGGGGAAAAATCAGCCTCAGTGCAAATCAAGAGCAGATGAGTGTAAGTACCATTGACTGCTGTGTGTGTGTGTGTGTGTGTGTGTGTGTGTGTGTGTGTGTGTGCGTGCGTGCGTGCGTGCGTGCGTATGTGAGTGTGTATGTGAGTGTGTGTGTGTGTGTTTGAGTGAGTGTGTGTGTCTGTGAGTGTGTGTGTGTGTGTGTGTGTGTGTCTGTGAGTGTGTATGTGTGTGTGTATGTGTGTATGTGTGTGAAAGTGTGTGTGTGTGTGTGTGTCCCTCTTTGGTTGTGTGTAAACTTTATGCTCTCTGTAAATTCTTCCCATCTGTAGATTGTTAGTCATTTCCCAGAGTGATTATTATTATTATTATTATTATTATTATTATTATTATTATTATTATTCCGTTGCTTCAGCATCAAGCTTTTCTCTTCATATATATGCTATATCTGGGAATCAGGTTGACGTCTCATCTTTTTTTAAAAATATTTTTATTTTAACCATTTTTAAATAAATATGGTTAAAAAAACAAATAACTTCTCATTCTTAACTCGATCTCTCTGTTGTACTTGATTTGCTCGTGCACTTTTGCTACTCACGTTTCACACACACACACACACACACACACACACACACACACACACACACACACACACACACACCTCTGTGATTCAACACAATTTGTAGACACGCCTTATTAATTAGAAATCCTTCATTTATTTATTTATTTTGGGTTCCGGTGAAGTCCGTGATTCTTTAAACCTACACGAATCACTGAGTGAATGATGAACCTTTGATGCCTGTGTGCTGATGCAGAAGGATGTGAACATCATCTCATGTTATACGCTTAATTATGATTTACAGTGAGCAGTCCTGTAAGCAGCACTGAACACTGAGGAGAGCAGGCAGAGTGACATCTGAAATTATATCCAAAGTGTAAATCTGACTACTGGCCAAGACATTTTTATTTTTTTTCCCATAAGCTGGATTTTTGAGAGTGAACTGCACGCAGAAGCATTGTGTATTCTGACCAGTTTCTTTTTCTTTTTTTTTTTTCCTCAAAAAGTTGGATGTTTTCGTTTTTTCTCTGTTTTTCCCTCTTTTTCTTCTGTCAAATCGAGATGTTTGAGAGTGAACACGCAGAATCACTGTGTTCTAACAGAATCACTCTGTGTATTTGCCCCAATTGTTTCACTATTTCCTCCTTTTTCTTTCTGTCAAATTGAGATGTTTCAGAGTTAATTGCACGCTGGAGCACCGTGTATCCTGACCATTTTCCTTTATTTTTTCTTTTGCTTATTTCCCCTCTCCGAAAGCTGGATGTTTGGCTTATTTCCCCTCTCCGAAAGCTGGATGTTTGGCTTATTTCCCCTCTCCGAAAGCTGGATGTTTGGCAGTGAGGTGCAGACAGGACTGTACACTGTGTACTTTAATTCTAACCCCACAAACACACACCTAGCTGAACTGCATGCAAGAGCATTGTGTATTTTTCTCCCCATCGATCATTTTTTTTCATTTTTATTTTGTGAAATTCATGCAGGGATACTGTTTGTTTTTTTGTTTGTTTTTTTAACGTTCCCATTTCATTATATATATATTTTTTAAATATTTATATTTTTCTCTTTAGACTTGGATGTTTATTTGAATGAATTTCTCACAGATCCAATTTATTCCAACATTTTCTTTTTCTCTTTTCTCCTAAGTTTTCCCCCTGAATTCTGTCTATTCTAACCAATGTTTTTTTTCTCTCTCTAATTTCCCCCAAAAACTGTGTCTGATAGTGAATTGCATCCAGGAGCATTGTATTCTCTAGCCATCTTTTTTTTTTCTTTCTTTTTTTCCCTCTCTCTCCTTTTTCCTTTTTTTTCTGGATGTTTGATTCGATGATAAATTGTAGACAGGAGCAGTCTCCTAAAAGCTCGAATTACATTTAGGGGTCCTTTTTTATATTGCTTATTTTCTGGAAACTGCATGCTTGAATGTGAATTTCTGCCAGTCTTACTGTGTATACTCATCACCAACATCTTCTCTTTCTTCTGCGTGTGTATTTAAGTAGCACGGTGTATTTATACATGAACAGTGAAGGATTTTATATCTCCAAAATACTATGCTTGGTGATTTTGCTAAATCAGATAAGAGAATATTTCATAGTGCATTTTTTGAACTATTTTAATGACGCCACCCACCTCAAGAAACTCCACACATGTGGAATAACAGTGGTTTAGCTCTAATTTCGTTTCTTTCTCAGCCGTCATGCCTGTGCATATATATATGTACCCCTTCTTCCTTCAAGAAAACAGGTTTTTTTTTGTTTTTGTGAAATTTCCATCAGTGGAATTCTTTTGTTTTGCTGTAAGTTCAGTACTGCGTTTTTGTACAAGTGCCATGTCGAAGGCTCCTTCACACCACATTCCTAATCATCCTCCGAGGGTTACCATAATTAATATTCATTATAGTAGCAGCGCCGTGCTTGTGCACCAAGAGTGTGTTTTCTTTAACTAATGAATTCTGGTTACTATAACTCCAAAGTCTCATTGAAAAAGTTGATGGTTTCTGTGGTCCCACACTGCTCATGACTTGGCTACTGTTTCCTCCTCCTTTTTTTTTTTTCTTTTTTTTTTTTCTGGCTTACTAGCAAAAGGCAGTACAACCCAATCCCCCCCCCCTAGCAACTTTAGATCATTTGTCAACTGCCAAGCATTTGCTCACTTGTTTTTTGGCTTGGGATTCACACAGCTTGTGCGTCATAATCCGTTTTGATTTGCGCTCCTTCTTCTAGGCAGGATTGAAAAGCCATGTATTTAGGCATCGAATCATTTGCATGATGATCTTTTAGGGAGAACTGAATGTTTGATTCCAGAGAACATAATGCAGATTGCAGCTAATCGATCAGTAAAGCTCAACCCTCAAAGGAGACCGGGAGAAAATTTGGTTTAGGAGCGAGTGCCAAATCTACAGGAAGGAGTTTAACGCTTGAGCCATTTTTTATTAGTTACCGGATTTGAGCAAAATTTATAGAGTTTACAAAGAAAACAGGCGAAGAATGGATGCTCTGAGTCGAAGCTGGGCTTTCAAGACAATCCAGAGATTATGTCAGTAGACACTCTTCCCTGTAGAGTTGTAATTCACTCCTCAACTCTTGCCTTAGGTGAACTACGTTCTGTTAGAGCCATGAAAAAAAAAAAACCTCATTACAGCCACTTTCATAACTTTACATCACTCTGGATTTCATTCTTTTGCTCCACATTGGTACCTTGCTGACGACACACGATCATCCACAGGATATTTGCACAGGATTGCTTGGTTCTTTATGAAATGAAAGTCATTTTCTACTTCATCATCATCATCATCATCATATCTTGTGAAGTCTTTCCAGCACAGAAACCTTTGTGTGTACACTGGAGACCATATGGCGATTGCCCTGAGTTTCTCATTAAACTCTACCTGCTCATATTTTTTACTGCAGTACTGAACTGTGGGCCATTTCTCTACCCAGCCACTGGCATTTTATCGCCCCGTCGTCATCATCGTTTGTTTTTTGCGACTGTGACCTTGAAGCCATTTCCTCTTCTGACTTCTTGTTCTGCTGTAAATCAAGATAAATCTTAGTGTACGTGTGGTTCTGGAGATGGAAAAGACCAACAAAGATATGTTCCCAGGTGATAAAGAACATAAATGCGATAGCTATCAAAGCAGAGTGCGTGCTAATTGTTTCCCTCATGTCCTGAGGCACAGGCCCGAGAACAGGAACCAATGAAACATGTTTTTACTCACACACTGTTTTGATTTATTAGCAGTAGGTGCAACTATTGGAAGATCCAGTTCTCCATATGGTTAGGGAGATAGCAGAAACGATACATCCTATAGATACGATGAGGGACTAGGCTGTGTTCCATTAAAATCGTGCACGCTGAACTCCGTAAACTCTGGACTGAACTCTTTCGCTCTGAGCTGCCAGATGTTTCCAATCAGCGCAGCGTAACTGAAGCTGTGTCAGCCGGTGTCATGTTCAAAGGCCCCTGCAGCACGCGTAGTGCCTTGTTTTTTTCCAGCCTTCCTCCATAAACAGTTCAACAAACACACGCCGGGTCGGCGGCTGTGGGAACGCGCTGATCGCCAACTGGTGGATAAACCATGCAGAGAGCCGCTGTTATTTATTATTTTTTCCGTGCGTGTTAGGGTGTGTTGTAACACAAAGATTGTGCACACATCATTGCCGGGGTGTTTTTCTTTTTCCTGCCAGCCTTATCAGCTCCCGTGGATCTCCGTCCCTTCTTTTAGCTTATCTCATCTGCAGGAACTCATCTGCATCTTCTCAGTGACTCCATATTACTCAGTGTAGACTACGGTCATTGTTATATACTATACTACTTTGTGTTGGAGAATGAGAATGGTCAAGTTTAAATCAATGGGCCATAACTGTGATGTCCAGCAACAGCTCAGCTCTAATATGAAGTGAGTGCAGGTGTTTGTAGATCCTCTGAATCCTGATGCTCCATTACTGTAGATCAGTGAAGGAATAAATAACTCAGGGACATGCTACTATTACAAAATAATCAACAATTCAGTGTTGGGAGTTTCTTCTAGCACGCAGAAGCGATCGTTTCTGAAGTGATCCTGATCCATATGAATTCTTACATTTTTATTACCACAACTGTTATAATCTCTCTCACTCACTCATCTTCTACCGCTTATCCGAACTATTCTCGGGTCACGGGGAGCCTGTACCTATCTCAGGCGGCATGGGGTATCGAGGCAGGATACACCCTGGACGGAGTGCCAACCCATCGCAGGGCACACACACTCTCATTCACTCACGCAATCACACACTACGGACAATTTTACAGAGATGCCAATCAACCTACCATGCATGTCTTTGGACCGGGGGAGGAAACCGGAGTACCCGGAGGAAACCCCCGAGGCACGGGGAGAACATGCAAACTCCACACACACAAGGTGGAGGCGGGAATCGAACCCCCAACCCTGGAGGTGTGAGGCGAACGTGCTAACCACTAAGCCACCGTGCCCCCTGTTATAATCTTTGATTTATTAATCAACATCCTGCTTTTATAACTGTTCATGTACAACAACATCCACAACACATGTTGGTCTCTATTATAGCAGTCCAAAGAATATGAGGAGCCATGTTTTAACGACCCTCGCTCGAAAATAATAAAATAAAATGAAAAAGAAAAGAAAGAAAAAACAGCTTGTTATGTATTTTGGAGCAGAAACTGGAGAAAAGTTTTCTGTCTTGAAGACTTTCTTGTGGTAGAAAACATCCGGTTCACTAAAATTTGATTGAAATTCCATGAGTGTTGATGTTTAATATGACAGCACTGTATGTGTCCCTTCTCTTGTCTGAGTTTCACTACGCAAAACACTAATTCTAGACACGTTCATTACACCGTAATCGTTACTGCGCTTACTACGGGCTGTCACACAGCTTGAGCGTTTCCATGGCAACACGCGACACTCTATCCGGCTGTGGTACGTTTGGAAACTGTATAATTGTCGGAGCAAAAATAAACAAAATGTTTACCCGTGTTGTGTCTGAAACGTCTGTTACTCGATGTCTTGTTTATAGAAGTGTTGTACAAAAGCAATCTCGCTCGTTGTCGTGCTGTTGTATTGAATACCAGCAGCCGTGCGGATATTCCGAATCACGTTACTGACACTGGAGGCTCCTTCCATAAATGAGAAATAAACATAAATAAACTTGAACTTACTGTAAATAACAAAATGTTAAGGGATTCTGGTTTAATTCCTGCCTCTGCCCTGTGTGTGGCAGAGTTTGCATGTTTTCCCTGTACTTTGGTTTCTTTCCCCTGTAAATAGACATGTGTTATAGGCTGATTGACATTTCTAAGTTGTTTATAGTGTGTGAATGGGTGTGTGTGTGTGTGTGTGTGTGTGTGTGTGTGTGATGGGTTGGCACCCTGTCCTGGTTGTCCCCTACTTTGTGCCCCCTGGAGTCCCGTGACTGCCCCCTGTGATCCTGAGTAGGATAATCAGTACAGAGAATAAATGTATAGATACAGCAATCTGTACTGAAGTTTAAAATGGTTAAATGTGGTAAAAAAAAGAGCTAAATATCATCTAAATACAACAATATTAGCCGTAATAGAACTCTAAATAGAACTCTATTCGATGGTTATAACATACTTTGGCAGATAAATAGCTTTTTCCTCATTTACCCTTTTGAATAAACGAACCTTGGAGTAATGTAAACTTTTACGTAGATTTTGATTGGCGCCGCATTCACGCTTTTAAACTGAACGTCCGGTGTTGATAGTGGAGGTGTTTGGGAGGCGATGCTTGAGCATCCACCGGTGGGAAGATGACATCCTGAACGCAAGAGACAGAACGCAGTTGCTCAGGCCAGCTGTGGTTGTTTTCACTTTGGCAGGATGGTTACAGTGTTTGACAGTCTTCTTTGTTTGGCTTTGTTTATATTAATATTTTTTTCCTCCTGTCAGCAATTTGGACCCGTTTTGTGAAACAGAACTACTGGCTAAAAGGACGAAGGCATCAGGAGAGATAGTAACAGTGTAAGAGTTCACGTGTTCTTTAAACACCATTCCAGGACAGCTAAAAATCCCCCTGAGCTTTTTAAGGGTCAGTGGGAATTTAAAATGACCATTACATGTTATTGGTGCATGTTTTTTCAGCAAATAAGCCAGGCCTGTTTTCACTTTAGTACTGTCAGACCCCATCATGGCAGATATTGTGGCATTTACAAAGTGAATGTTTTCTTTTTCCTTCAACTGGGCCATTTTCTATAATTACACACCATGTGCGCTTTGTCATCTTGGCTTTAGGGTCAACCATGTGACCTAAAGTTGGAGCTCGGAAGGAAGGATGAAAACCTTGTCTCGATTAATCCTCCGGATTTTTGTTGTAACACCGTGAACATATAACTTGAAACGACGTTATAAAGCCAATATCCTGAGGCTGTTTGCCTCGAAACCGTTTCCTTAGTCTATAACTAAGTTTTTTTTTTATTATTCCAGGTAATGCATCCTTTGATTTTTGGTGGTTTTTATTTATTTATTCATTTATTTTTAATTAATTTGTTATTTTGTTGTTTAAGAGTTACTCATGCATGTGTAGGAATGTAATGTGGAACCGAAAGATTTTTTTCATTATAGTTACTGATGGGGGGTACGGTGGCTTAGTGGTTAGCACGTTCGCCTCACACCTCCAGGGTTGGGGGTTCGATTCCCACCTCCGCCTTGTGTGTGTGGAGTTTGCATGTTCTCCCCGTGCCTCGGGGGTTTCCTCCAGGTACTCCGGTTTCCTCCCCCAGTCCAAAGACATGCATGGTAGGTTGATTGGCATCTCTGGAAAATTGTCTGTAGTGTGTGATTGCGTGAGTGAATGAGAGTGTGTGTGTGTGCCCTGCGATGGGTTGGCACTCCGTCCAGGGTGTATCCTGCCTCGATGCCCGATGAGGCCTGAGATAGGCACAGGCTCCCCGTGACCCGAGGTAGTTCGGATAAGCGGTAGAAAATGAGTGAGTGAGTGATTTACTGATCATTCTTTTTTGAAATGCTTTTAAAATGCAATATAGTTAATGTAAGCATATCAGTACTAAATGCTAAAAAATAGACATTTTTAAAGTGGATGAATCTATAAATAAACTGAATGAAATCCTGATGGCAGTTTTAGTCATTTTTTAGTTATGTAGTTATTTCACCAGGATGGGATTTATTCAAATCAGGAAAAATCTTCACAGACCACAGAGTCTAAGAATCGAGTAGCTGTGATTTATATGTTAAATGTTCTAAGCCTCCTGGAACTTTAAATAATGGGAAAACCACTTTGTAGGATTCTACATTGAATCTTTAACCTAGAAAACAAACCAAAGGGGATTAGATTTAACTTGTCATCTACAAATTGTGCCCCCAGTATGGGGAATTCCTCTAGAGACCACTGTATTGCTCTGTAAGAGCAGATTATGTGTGATTTCAACAGATCACAAACCAGATTTTTTTCCAACGATTTGACCTGAATTTTTTGACAAATTTCTTCCCTTACTATCATTAACTATGACCAAAACATTTCAGATAAGCACTCATACCTCTTGGCAGGATGAACTCCTAATATCTTCGAAGTGTATATTTTGAGAAGCCTTGGCAGCAACATGTGCAGCTTTCTCTATTTAAGCTTTGGGAACTCCCTCGGAGTATAACAGAAAATAAAACAACACTTTGATCATTCTGGCTGTGTGGTGTCTTACAGCCTCCACACTTTGGAAACAAACCAGCAGTAGACTCCTCATATCATATATTTTAACTAGGTATTAAATGCATGAATAAGAAGGCTATCTTGGACGGGAGAGCCGCAGCGGTCTAGCTTCGTTTGACACGGGGCAAGTCTAGTGTGGCCTGTAGAGGTCTGCTATATCCATTAGGTAGAGGGCCAAAATCTCTAGAGACCCCCTTTTTCATTCCAGCGGCAGTCACTGAAGGTACGACCTCTTCGTCTAAATACAAAAATACTCTTTTCATCTTTTCTAATAGCACTTTCATTTGAGCTAGTTTAGTGGATATTTGATATTATGCACATTGAATCGAAATATGTGCATGACTCAAGCTTTAAAAGTTTTTCCTTTTCTCTGATTTTTATGCATATGCATCTGCTTGTGTGTGTGTGTGTGTGTGTGTGTGTGTGTGTGCTCCTACTGTCTTATGTATGTGTGAGCATTTCCTTGTGTGTAAGTGCTTCAGTCGCTCTGCCGCTGACAGACTTAAATGAGGATTGGATTCCCATATGCACAGGCAGCCTTCCAGCACAACCCAATTACAATGCAGCAAAGCCAGAGAGGGTGCAGGCCAGACTGTGTGGAGCCCTCCATCCCCACTCTCTCATTCACGCACACACACACGCACACACACACACACACACACACACACACACACACACACACAGACTGTCACCGCTATTGGGTAGACAGACCACCACAATCAGGCACACGGCACACATCTGTCACTCACACACGCACATACATTACCACCGACTTCAAAACATATAAGTATTCACATGAGACCCTTTAATATGTGCAATGTGGACCTTTAAGCATTTTTAGTTCCTCCAAATCATCTCCATCAAAAAAGAACGCACTCTTTTAATTACGCAAGTTCAGCAACTACAGTACAGAGGAGCCATCATCTAATGTACTGTTTAGCATATTTAGGTTTAGCATCCGTGATTCCTTCCTCCATGACGATAGGTAGGACGACAAAAAATGAGGTTTTTGGACATTTTCGGATAGGGTAAAATTCACTCTGTGGAAAGGACGGACGCGCTCCTGCTTTCGGTTACTTTGGACTTGTGTTGATCTTATCTAGGTGAACTTTGACCCCTGAATTCACAAGCCTCAGTCTTGTGAGCCAAAAGCACCCAAGTGGGCAGGACTGTGGTCTCTTTGTTGGCTAAAACATGGAGGAGCTGCTTATTATTAAGAGTGGCAGGGTGGTGCAGTGAGAAAAGTTGCTGCCTAACATGCCAGTTTTAACTTGTTAATGTGTGTTTAAAGTGTGTTAATGTTTGTATTCATGCACATGATAGACTCCAGCTCCAGATCCTTTCTAAAAATTAATGAATGAACGCCTTCTGTATTGTTAAATAACGGATGTTTGTGGAAAAGTGTGTATTTTTTTCTTTGCCTGTAACACTGGCAGTTCTGCATCACTGCCCGTGATCATTAAACCTGTTCCTGGAGACCTCGTTTCCTACAAACGTTAATTCCAGTTTTATTTTTTAGCTAATAAATTAGACTATTTTAACTTTTTTTTTTTTTTTTTTTTTTTTTAATAGAAAAATGAGGGAGCTTGTGTTTTGTTTCTTGTTATGATGTTTTTGGAACTCTAAAACAGTCTGTTTGCATTTTTTCCATTGTAGTTTATAGTGAAAGTAGTGCTAATGAATGCTTCGGAGAAGTTATTTTACATTGCTTGTAATGTACTTCTGGATTTATGTTTTTCTTCAGAGTGTTTAATGCATGGGGGGGCACGGTGGCTTAGTGGTTAGCACGTTCGCCTCACACCTCCAGGGTTGGGGGTTCGATTCCTGCCTCCGCCTTGTGTGTGTGGAGTTTGCATGTTCTCCCCGTGCCTCGGGGGTTTCCTCCAGGTACTCCAGTTTCCTCCCCCAGTCAAAAGACATGCATGGTAGGTTGATTGGCATCTCTGGAAAATTGTCCGTAGTGCGTGAGTGAATGAGAGTGTGCGTGTGCCCTGCGATGGGTTGGCACTACGTCCAGGGTGTATCCTGCCTTGATGCCCGATGACGCCTGAGATAGGCACAGGCTCCCCGTGACCCGAGGTAGTTCGGATAAGCGTTAGAAGATGAATGAATGAATGAATGAATGAATGAATGTTTAATGCATGGTTCGGCTCTTAATAAAGTAAACTCTCTTTAATGCATTAAAGAAAGTGTTAAGGTGTGTTCATTACTAAGTCATTTATTTTCATCAGCTTTTACCATTCATTAACTAAAAGAAAAACATAATTCTTGGTTAGTAAAAAAAAAAAAAAAGGATCGTGGAATTCTCTACAAACGAGTAAAAGACAATAATCACATGGATGAAAGTATGCGAGGCACGATTTAAATTTTCAGCACAAAAGATTTTGCGAGTGTCAAGAGTACATTTGAGAGCAGACCTCTGCTTTTGCGAATTCACATTAGTGGCTTTATTCTAATCCTATATATTATCTTTGCCATTAAGGTTTCATTGTGTTAACAGCACATTATGATTCAGTGACTTGACCTAGCTTTCAGTACTTCTGTTCAGGACCCATGGAGAAAAAAGTAGTTTGTCCTTGCAAGCAGACATTTCTGGTTAAATTCAACGTCTGCACAAGAGTAGTACAAGAGAACATTCTTTAAGTTAACACACCAAAAGGAATGGCTGCAGAGGGAGTATTCAATGCTGCTAAGAGTCTTTTAGACTCCCGATATCAGGTCTCACACCCTGCTAGTGAGAGGGTGTCAACCTTCTCTCAGGTCCCGGAGTCTCTATTACACCCACTAACTCTGTATTCTCATGTACTATAGGGTACTGTTACACGTCAAGCACGATGAAGCTGTCTTGGCCGGTAGCAAAGGTTCCATGCTTATTCAATTTAAAAGAAGCTAAAAGCAATAAAGTAGGCTTGTGTTGTCTTTTTACTGGACTTGTACACCGGCCTGTGGTTTTTGTTACTCTTGGCGAGAAGACTTATTAGGTGAGAATAATTTACCTAAATGCGAGTCCACTCTGAGATTAGGAAACTACGCCTATAGTGACTTGACACTGAAAAGTCAAAGTGACGTGACATACGGCTAAGTACGGTGACCCATAGTCAGAATTTGTTCTCTGGATTTAACCCATCCAAAGTGCGCACACACAGCAGTGAACACACACACACCGTGAACACACACCCGGAGCAGTGGGCAGCCATTTATGCTGCGGCGCCCGGGGAGCAGTTGGGGGGGGTTCGGTTCCTTGCTCAAGGGCACCTCAGTCGTGGCCGGCCCGAGACTCGAACCCACAACCTTAGGGTTAGGAGTCAAACTCTCTAACCATTAGACCACGACTTTCCCATATCAAATCTAGAATGCTTCTTATGTATTCCTGACTTAACCTTACCAAATCAAGTTTATTGCTATTATCTGGACGGCAGTATAGATCATTGTCAAGCTTTTGATTCTCAATCTAACAGCTTCTTATTTTGTACTTACAGGTTTGTTAAGAAACAGCTAAAATGAAGAAAGTGCTGAGAAGAGAGGGAAGCACAATAATGGACCAAATTTATCAACACAGGACATGGAATAGTAGGCTGCTTGTGCTTCTCTGTGTCGCTCTTGAAATCTTCACGGCTCACTCGTCTATGGTGCCTGGTACACTGGAGCTCCAGCTAGATGAAGAGCAACCGGCAGGTACTGTAGTTGGAGATATTAGTGCTGGCCTGCCCCCAGGTGTTACAGCATCTCTTTACTTCATCTCAGATCATGAGGGAACGGGTGTTGGTACGGACTTGGACATTGACGAGAGCACGGGCATCATAAGGACAGCAAAGGTCTTGGACCGAGAAGTACGAGACCGCTACAATTTTATAGCAGTAACCATGACTGCTGTCACGGTGGAGGTAACCATTTTAGTCAATGACATCAACGATCACGCTCCAGTGTTTCCCAGAAAACGGGCCTCCTTCAAAATCCCGGAACAGACTGCAATAGGAACTAAATTTCCCCTTGATCCTGCCTTGGATGCAGATAAGGACCAGCTGACAACTCAAGGTTATATTGTAACAGATGGAAATGTGGGGCAGGCTTTTCTTCTTGAAACACGAAGAGGCTCCAATCAAGTACTTTATCTGGATTTGGTAGTCAATGCCATTTTAGACAGGGAGAAAAGGTCATCCTATACACTCCTTTTGGAGGCATTTGATGGAGGATCTCCTAAGAAGACTGGTCAGATGATTCTGGATGTGACCGTGCAGGACATCAATGACAATGCCCCAGTTTTTAATCAGAGCAGGTATCATGCCATGATCTCTGAGAACCTGCAGCCAGGCAACAATATACTGCAAGTGTTTGCGTCTGATGTTGACGAAGGTAACAACGGCCTGGTGTTTTATGAAATCAACAGACGACAGAGTGACCCTGATCGCTACTTTGTCATTAACTCCCAGACTGGAGTGATAACTCTGAACAAGCCATTGGACTATGAGATGAGAAAGGTTCATGAGCTGGTCGTTCAGGCAAGGGACAATGCGACACAACCTGAGGTCACCAATGCCTTTGTGACCATACATGTGCGGGACTATAATGACAATCAGCCCACCATGACCATCATCTTCCTTAGTGAAGATGGCTCACCACGCATATCCGAAGGCGCACAGCCTGGCCAGTATGTAGCGCGGATCTCTGTTACAGACCCTGATTATGGGGAGTACTCTAACGTCAATGTGTCTTTGGAGGGTGGAGATGGAAAATTTGCTCTGACCACTAAAGATAATATTATCTACCTCATATGTGTAGATGAAATCCTGGATCGTGAAGAGCGGGACCGCTATGAACTAAGAGTCATGGCTACAGACTCTGGAACCCCTCCTTTGCGAGCTGAGTCTTCATTTACCATCCAGGTTACCGATGTCAATGACAACCCACCTTTATTTGACCAACAAGAATACACCCAGGTAATCCCAGAAGTAATCTTTCCAGGGAGCTTTGTGCTACAGGTCACAGCACGAGACAAAGACCAGGGTCCGAATGGAGATGTCCACTATAGTATCATGCAAAATCTTGAGAGTCATTCTGACTGGTTTAGCATTGATGCAGTCACTGGCATCATTACTACGCTCACTCAGCTGGATTATGAGACAGACCCTACACCTAGTTTGATCATTGTAGCTATGGACAGGGGTAGACCTCCTCTGTCCTCCACTGCTGTAGTCAAAGTTATCCTTCAGGATATTAATGACAATGAGCCTGTTTTTGGAAGCAAGTTCTACAACGCATCTCTTAAGGAGAACCTTGCATCAGGGACATGTTTCTTAGAGGTAGGACTACTCCTTTATTTGCAGTATACTGCCTATCTATCTATCTATCTATCTATCTATCTATCTATCTATCTATCTATCTATCTATCTATCTGTTGTTTAATATTTTGTTTGTTAATTGCACTTAATTAATCTAATTATTCTTTAAAATACTAGAAATCTGAACAGATGGTTTAGAAACTTGACTTCAATGCTCCAGCTGAAAGGGATTTGGACATTTGGGACAGTTTAGTGAAAAGCTGTGTTTAAATTGGAGTTCTTGCGTTATTAGTTACCTGCTGTCCTCTGGCTGAAAGGGATTTGCTCTTTATTGGCTGTCCTCGTCTTCACCTCACAAAGGTTTCCAGGGTACCGAAGAGGGTATGGCGGAGCTTATTTTAAAAGCAGCAGGCTCTGCCTCTAAATTAGACACAGTCAAGATTTTAACAGCACTTACAGTTTGTTCCAATCTCGAGCCGCTTTGTATGATGAATGGGCCTTAATTTCGACTAAATGGCCTTTTGTCTGACTGTGAAAAATGTGGTTGAGCTCAAAAAAGTGAGAGAAAAGGCCTTGAGTGGCTGGCTTTGATTTCATCTCATTTGTGTTGATTGTGTTTCTAAAAGTTTTTTTTTTTAATTTTTTTTTTTTATTATTTTCTGTTCTGGTTGACTAGTAGAGTAGCATTAAACTGAAAACCTTGTGAACATATTGTCAAATAATAATCAAAGTTACACTACAGCTTAATGTAAAGAGGGGCCAATAGATAAAAACAAAGTGGGCAATAGACCAAATTACTTATTTGCTTTTAAGGAAAAAAAGTGTGAAGAGTCATCCTGGAGAAATTTATTACATCTACTAACCTTAAATGTGTTGAATATGATCTTATGACACACATGAAGTTAGACAGATCCTTGTGGTTTGGCCCAACCTGAACAGTATTGCTTCTTCTCTCTCATTATTGGTACAGTATCTTGCATACAAATTAAAAGTCACAAGAAAAACTACCCCACATCTTACCTTATCTATTCACAACTTTTCTGACAAATTGAGTCATACACATTTGTATGAATTTGTAATTGCGAGACCATGTTGTTTGGGTTAGCATACTAGGTATTCTTGCCAAGGACAGGGTCCAAAGCAAGCTGTCTCTCACGCTCTGCCATAACTGGATGCAGTTGATGGGAGCTGGTTTACAGCTCAAAAGCAGTTGGGAGCAAGATGATACACAGACGGTACAAATCGCTGCCAAATCCACATCCAAGCGTTGCCGCAATGCTCTTGATGAGTGCTTTCTCCCCTTAAGAGAGCGTCGGAGAAGAGGTTCCCACCACCTTTAAACTCACCCAAACAAGTACATTTGGAATTTGAATAGGTGTATTGTGATTAAGGATTTATTTACATGAATGGGTTCATCTCATGGCAGGATGTAAGAAGTTTAATTAGAGTCAGTATTACAGTTTCACCTTATTATGGATTCTACCATTTTAACAATACACCATTTTTTAAGAAAATAATTTTTAATGCCAATAACAATTTCTGGTTTCATTATGTAAATTACCCCGTCCAGGGTATATCTTGCCTTGATGTCCGATGACGGCACAGGCTCCCCGTGACCCGAAAAGTTTGGATAAGTGGTAGAAAATGAGTGAATGAATGAATAAATGAATGAATGAATGAATTATGTAAATTGCAGAAACTAACAGGCTTTGCATTACCACATGAATAGCTACTAATAAAGGAATACTTTAATTATTCTCAAAATTAAGATAATCCCCTAAAATATTAATAAGTAATAATATATAATAAATAAATAAATAAATAAATAAATAAATAAATAAATAAATAAATAAATATTGCATACATAGAAGAATTGTGTGATTTTATTTAATTATGGCGATTAATTAAAACAGCATAGTCTACGTGACTCGAACATGGAAAATGACTATGAACAAGTTGCGGTTGTGTAACTTTTGCTAGCACACTTGGACTTAGCTGTGTCCACTATTTGGAGTGATGAGAGTTTTTCATCCTGACCATGTGAAGCAGCTGCATAATTGGTACATTTATTCAAGACGGCCTTTTCTTAATGAATCGAATAAAGAAGACCATGAACGAGATGGAGTGTGGTTGCTCTGCAGGTTTCTGCCTCACAAAGACCCAAGAAGGGCCTTTGTCCCATTCAGATTGATTGAGTACCTTACACAATTGCCTGTTAGCATGGGCTTGTTAGTGGTACACTTTATTTCCTTACCCCCTTACGTTTGCTTTATGCTTGAGACACTCACCATTTACACTTTCTGTGTCTGGTACTTTGATGGAATCTTGATAACAGTTCCCACACGGTAGGCTTCATCTTAGATGTGCTGGTGGAATAAAGTTAGGGCAGAAAGGAGGGAGGTAAGAGGTGCCTCACTGTGTGCATGGCTGATTGTAGATTATCGTGGCTCCAGTGAAAAATGAGCCGAGACCCCAGACAGCTGAAGTGGGGAAATGAATGGTGAAAAGCTCCTGCCTAGAGATGGAAGTGACCAGGATTTGACAGGGCCTCATCCTTTATCTTTGGGTCTCCTGAGCTGTTATCTGATCACACTTCATAAATCATTAAGATAGCGTGAGAACAAATCTGTAGTGCTACATTTTCTTTCAGACAGCACTTATCATTTCCATGGGCCCCAGTGCTACCTGAGAAGATTCTAGATGTTTGTAAGCTGAAGTGAAATATCACAGTATTGGTATTGTCATTAGGCGGAGAGGAAACGTTCAGTTTTCCAAGTAGCCTTGGATACACTTTTTGTCTGCCTTGATAACCCTGTGGTGCAGGGACCTCTATGTTTAAACAGTCCTTGAAAAGAAATCACTAATATACTGTAACATGTTTTTGAAAGCCCCGATGATTGGGCAATGGCTTCAAAATGTTTTTTTTTTTTTTGGTGAGAGAGTATCATACATCTATGAATCTTATTGCCAATAGGGTATCCTTGTTCAGGACAATTTAGAGTATATTGGTCATGTTAGTGTACTGTACACTATGTGACGTGCTTGAAGGCGCTAAAGTGGTGCTAAAGCAGCTATAGTCTGGGAGGGTTATGAAGAGAAAGAAAAACGTGTGAAGGCTTGTGGAAACTGTGTTTGGAGGTAAACAGCAAAAAAAAAAAAGTAAAAATATAATTTTAAGATATAATATTAAAGCCGAGGGGGCACGGTGGCTTAGTGGTTTAGTGGTCACACCTCCAGGGTCGGGGTTCGATTCCCGCCTCCACCTTGTGTGTGTGGAGTTTGCATGTTCTCCCCGTGTACGTGGTTTACTCCGTGTACTCCGGTTTCCTCCCCGGTCCAAAGACATGCATGGTAGGTTGATTGGCATTTCTGGAAAATTGTCCCTAGTGTGTGATTGCGTGAGTGAATGAGTGTGTGTGTGTGTATCCTGTCTTGATGCCCAATGACGCCTGAGATAGGCACAGGCTCCCCGTGACCCGAAGTAGTTCGGATAAGCGGTAGAAGATGAATGAATGAATTTTAAAGCCATTGAGGTGTTTGTATTAATGTTATACTACTCTTGTGTTTCTCTATATATCAGTTTTCAAAGGCAAAGTGTGTTTAATTTTACACTTTGTCCCACAGACATGAAAAATCCAATATGCGGCTTTTTGATCGTAGGAAAAATCCTTTTGTTTCAATGTGTGGCCTTTGTGGTAATGATTTATTCTGGTGTGAAGCTAAAACAAAGAGATTTGAAATGCTGTAATGACCATTTAGATCAGTGTTGGGCTGTTAAATAACTTTCTAGATTGTGTTTCCTTTAAACTCCAAAGCAACATGCTCTTTGGGAGGCATTTTGTAAAACTGGAATTTCTTGCGAACCCCAAAACCTTTATAAGCCCACATTCTCATAAGCTAACAAACGATCCTACAGACATGGGAATGTCTTTTCCGAAACTGTAAATTGAAGGTCATTTGAGCTGTGTGTGTTTTGAACGAGGCATTTTATTTTGTGGTTTTGATGAACTGTGAAAAATGTATATGAAAATATGAATTTTCTCTTCTCATAACCCAGTCCTGTGTGCAAATACGTAGAAAAGAGTAAGAGAAATACTGTTGGATATCATACAGACAAATTTGTGAAGAAAGCTGCAACCGCTAAACTCCAATAGGGCTATAACTTTTCTCACATTTCAAAGTTTAACCATTTATTCTTTTTAATATGAGTTAACCCATACAGTTCCTTAATGTCATAAAACTCTTTGGTGGATGCATACTGATATTTTCTCCTAATGCCAGGAGAAACTGTGTTGAAGTCTCAGCTATACTATTAGATAGCGGAAGACCTCAGCAGGTTTCCCTGTGGACCGGCTGCCAGGTCAGGAATACAGTGGAAGTCTGTATGCCTCATTAGGCAGCAAACACACTACCATATGGCTGTTTGTTCATGGTCAGATGTCTGTTCCGTTCTTCGTTTAGTATTTGCATCTGATGCTTTTTTTTTTTTTTTTTTTTCCCTCAAGAACAAACTGGAAATTTTTCATTTTCTGGAAATAAAATGACTTGGTCACAAAAGGCAAGCTTCTTTTTTTTTGTGTGTGTATAATGCCAGGCAATTCTCCATAATGACAAATGTCTGCAATTCTCACCATTTTTTTTTTTGAAGCGGCTTAAAAAATTCAGCTTGGAAGCGGTTTATGATGAATTCTTCTGGGAGAGAAAGTGGAGAGTTCAAAAAAAGTTTGCACAGAAAGATAAACCTTGGCTTTTTCTGCTTCTGGATGCAAAAATAAAAACCTTTGAATTATAAGGTTCTACCTAACAAAGTCGTTGTTTGATTTCCAGTTGGTTACACTGGTTTCCAGTTTTATGGGGTTGTCGAGGGGAAAAAAAATCTTTCTTTGGTCTAAAAACAGATATTAGATACATAGACGTTTTTTTTATTGCTGTATATCTGGAACAACAATCTCACTTGGATCAAAACTGAAGTTGGAACATTATAAATTATATGATTACAAAGCTTACTGGAGACAAGATGAATTACAAATAGCCGATTTTTCTGAAGAAATAGAAAATGAATAAAATGCAATAATTAAGGGCAGCTGCAGGGATATGCAGAAGATTTACTCAGAAACAAAAGAACATAACTATCCAACAAATGGCTCCATGGAGTCTTCATTTACGAAAACGATGCCTCGGTTAATATTAAGAGCTTTCTGAAATAGCTATAATTACAACTCTAGGTTAGTGTTTTTTGTTTTTTTTTGCTTAAACCATGTAATCTAGGTGACCACTAGCTCTTACCAATTATAAGTGCCGAAATACAGAAAATGTATAGCTGCATCAGTGGCAGACTGCTGTTTTCTGCCCCATATTGCTATCTGAGGCAAGTTGCTTCTATGATCTCTTTATGATTTTTTTTTCTTCCCGCTAAATACCATGCCTTCATGTTTCCCCCAGCTCTGTGGTTAAAGCACACTATTTACACAGAGCAGGCAAATTGCAGGAAATGAGATGTGCTGCTTAATGTGTTAGCAAATATAATGCTTCCTCAGGCACTTATGCTGAGGCCAAGTGGTGGCATTGGATTTAGCCTAAATGTGGACCCACATACAGTATGGACAGTTGGGGATGTCCAGGTCAGAGCCTGTATGCTTGAAATCACTACGGTTTGTTCATCTCAGTAGTTTTATTCTGAAGCTTCTGGCAGCTCTAACACTGAATAATCGAAGTGTGACTGAATAAACTAGCTGGTACAGTACTCAGTATTGACATATTTAGGACACTCTAGAGTAGTTAGACAACACAGTGGGAAGAGGGAGAGGAAAGACTTATGTGCAGTCAGTGGTTTTGTCTCAGGAACCTTTAAGAGCAGCCATCAGCTCCTATTTGCATTTATTGCATCTATATATTTTTTTATTTTTATTTTTGGCAGGTACTTTTATCCAAAGTTATGGGCAATTGAGGGAAAATGCAATCCAAGCATACTCTCTTACAGAAAGACAAGAATCTCTATGGGTTCCATCAGGGTTCTTTGGATAGGTAAGATTTTTTAGCTTTTGACAGAGGTTTTACTTGGAACCCTGTCTAAAGCCCTATTCGGACGGGATTAGTTTTACGTGGGGACGTGGAGTAATGCAATTTTACCTCAGGACATCTGTAATATGAATTGGCCAATTCGCACAGGACAAGACATCTCAGTAAAACTAGCAGAAGTGGGAGGGGTAACTCGCTTTACGCACCACAGTAACCTCCTTGTCGTCATGTGCGTATGACGTTGCTTCCTGTTATCACGTGCGCAAACAGACAACATGGCGCCTCCATGCTTGCAAAACGCGCCAAAAACTACTTTTAAACAGGAAATGACAGAATTTTACCGTACATATTTACAGCGGGTCTATTCGGACGGGATTAGTACTACCTGAGGTCATTTTTCCGGACCTTTTTACAGAAGGTAAAAGTTGCCGTAATCTTTACTGACATTGTCCGTAATGATTACCGAGATGGCACATTCGGACGGGACTAAAATCACAGAGGAGCTCTGGTAATAATTACTTTACCCCCACGTCCCCACGTAAAACTAATCCTGTCCGAATAGGGCTAATGTCAGTAAAGATTACGGCGACTTTTACCTTCTGTAAAAATGTCCGGAAAAATTACCTCAGGTAATACTAATCCCGTCCGAATAGACCCGCTGTAAAGATGTACCGTAAAATTCCGTCATTTCCTGTTTAAAAGTAGTTTTTGGCGCGTTTTGCAAGCATGCAGGCGCCATGTTGTCTGTTTGCGCACGTGATAACAGGAAGCAACGTCATACGCACATGACGACAAGGAGGTTACTGTGGTGCGTAAAGCGAGTTACCCCTCCCACTTCTGCTAGTTTTACTGAGATGTCTTGTCCCGTGCGAATTGGCCAATTAATATTACAGACGTCCTGAGGTAAAATTGCATTACTCCACGTCCCCATGTAAAACTAATCCCGTCCGAATAGGGCTTTATAGGGATTAAACCAAGACAAATTGAAGAATTGAAGAGTAAGAACCCAACAACTAACCAGAAGCCAGTTGAAGGTAATAATATAAATATGTAGTTTTGTATGAATAACTGCAAATGAAATGGGTTTAATAAGTATAAATGTGGGGTACACAGTAACCCATAATGGATCAGTTTCCCATCCCGGGTAACTGATCCATTATGGGTTACCGTGTACCCACACATTCACATCCTGGGGCAATTTACAGTTTCCACTCCTCTGAAAGGCATGCTTATGGGAAATTGTAGTATACCAAAGAATCGAAAGGAAACTCATATCTGCAAGGGGAAAACATGTGAATATGAGAGACAGTATCCCAGGTATCCCACTTCGATGATGTGGCAACATTACCTGCTGCAAACTGTGGGTTCCCAAACGGGTGCTTACAAGGCAATGACAAAAACACACCTACTGTATGTATAAAGAGTCCAAACCTGAACTGGGATTATGAATTGGAATATTTTTGAAAGGTTACAATGGAAATATAAAAACTAGACTATTTATTCATTAATGTTGAATCTTAACAAGTAAGAAGCCTGGTTTTGGTTTCTTTCTTACCCAACAGACTATTAAATCTCTTGCTTTTGGAGGGTAGCAATGCTCTTAAATTTCCTCCATTCGTACAGAATCTGTCTGACTATAGATTTGTGGAGTCCAAACTCTTTAGAGATCCTGATGAGCAACAAAAACTCTTCAGAAATCTTCCTTTTTTTTTGTGCCTTGATCCACTTCCACAAACACACGTTGAAAGTAAGTATCATACTTTGATATATCCTTGTTCTTTAAATAAAATGGGGAACTCACAGGCAACTCACAGCTTATTGTCATCCCATTGATTGAAAACAGATGGACTCTAATTAGACCTTTAAATTAATGTAATGTAAAGCTTCGCATATTTTTGCCACTCACAAATATATAATATTTGTAACATTTTCCTGAACAAAAAAAAAAAATAACAAGTATAATAAATTTGTCTGATTTGTTTAATCGTGTTCACTTTCTGTGCTTTTAGGACAAAAATGCAGAATTTATGCAGAAATACAGAAATTTCAAAAGGGTTCACAAACTTTCAAGTGCCACTCTATACTTACATCTGCATGCTGGTTAATGAACAGTTATTAACACAGTGGTTAGAAAGGCTAGTATAAACCATATTTCCTGAAAACTGCTTGTCTGATGAGGGCAGTAATGGTGCAGTGGGTAAAGTCTCACAGCTCGAGTGGTCTGTGGTTCGATAGTGAGCTCATGTTACTATTTATGCAAGGTTTTGCAAGTTCTTCCCGTGTCCTCTGGGGAGTCTGGTTTCTTTCCATGTCCTCAATACATGCTGGTAGGCGGATTGATTACCCTAAACTGCCTCTAGGTGTGCATAAATGTGTGTGTACATCACCGTGCTCTCTGATGGACTGCTGTCCCTTCCAGTGTGCAATCCAGCTTTGAATCCACCATAACCCCGACCTAGCAGTTACTGATATATTGTATAATATGGTATATGATATTATGGCTTTATTCTTTATTCTTTTTTATATATTTTTGCTGCTGTAACAGAGAAATTTCCCCATTGTGGGACGAATAAAGGAATATCTTATCTTATCTTTATCTTATCTTAATGAATGATTCGCCTCATGTGGATTGCATTAGCATTTCTTTCTATCCTGTAGCTATAACCAGAGATGGGACCAAGTAATTATTTTGCAAGTCACAAGTAAGTAAGTATTCAAATCACAAGGCAAGACCTAAGCAAACTAACATGACCTTTAACAAATAAAAATTTTTGAAAACTGGTGTTCAGCATTTTCTATAGAAACTTTTTTATTGAGTGCAAATATATGGATATTTGAAATATGAAACCTGAATATTAAAGTTTAATTTCTCATGAGACGAGGTGTAAACTGTTTTTGCTCAAAGTTCAGTTCTACTCGGCTTTGCCTTGGGATTTGCTTTGTGCAGCATTAAATAGCAAACAAAATTTGAAGCTGTTGCAGCCCCTTAGTTGTCGCAAAAAAGACGGTCCTTGTAGGCGAAGGTTGCTTTCAACTTACCAACTTAGTCAGCAGTCTCTTCATTTTGTTGTTTTCTAGTTCAATTTGATTGGCTGTCGGAGTGGTCGAATGTTGACCTTGGAAATTTTTGTTAGGGGAAAGAATATGATTCACTGCACACCTTTTAATGCATCGCTTTTCATCATTGGAATGAAAAAATGTACCAAGTCTTTCAAGTCGAGTTGAAAGTCAGCAAACCTTTGACTTGAGTCTGTGTCCAAGTCATTTGGGACCAAGTCATGTGACTCAAGTCCATGACACTAGCTTTCCTAGTGTCCTTTGTAGCAACTGTATGAAGATCAGTTAGAACAGGTAGCGGTAAGATAATTAACCCAGGTTAGTCTCCAGGTCAGGTTCTTTATATGTCTCTTAGCAAAAAAAAACATACCCTTGGGTTGTTTGGATATATGAAGTTATTTTGTGCCTTAAGATTGACTGGAATCCCATTCATGATGTGTTTTTTGCAAAGGTTTTGGATTCACTGCTGGCCTGACAGGATGAAATTATTATTGAAGATGAATAAATGAATAGGTTATATAAATATTTGGCCATTGTAAGTGATCTAGATTTCCACTAACTGGGTCTGAGTAGGTTTCTAGCAAAAAAAAAAAAAGAAGCAAATTTCAGAGACCAAGTGTGTTTTGGCTGGAGTAAGAGGAAAAATTACATAAATTGGATTTTTCGCTGAACCCTTTCTTTAAGTGCTAGAACACCCAGGCATCATCTGAAAAGCAGATATAGTTTTGTCTTTTTTTTTTTTTTTTTTTTTTGCATTAAAGTGCAAATATTTCCGGAACGCTAATTGTTTTGCTTTGGTCTATTTTACTTGCTGTCTGCAGAAACGTATCAAATGCATGAACATTATGAAGCCTGCAAGTGTACAATCAGTGTCATTGACGGGAGCAAACAGTGGCGTTTCTGTGCTTCCGACCGAGCTGTCTGTGAGGCGAAAGGCTATGCTGGGGCTTCTGAAGCTGTGTAAAGGGGCTGTGAAGTTGTGTTGGCTCAGCATTTGGGATTGGGATGACTCTGGGTGGGAATGTGTTTAGCGAGTGTTTAGACTGCTGGGTTTTCATCAGAAGCTGTAGATCAGACTGTCTGTTGCAGGTGAGCAGAATTTCGGCAACTCTCTGCCAAGAGTCTGTGAGAGTGTGTAAGTTTGGTGAGAGATGAGAGGGTAAGAGGGAAAGAAAACATGAGCGTTGTCTCCAGAGGGGGCAGCTAGAGCTGGCCGGGGATGAGTCCCTCTGCTCTCGTTCTGTCTGCTGTCTCTGTGTTGTCTTTTTGTTCTGTTTTTTTTCCCTTCTCGTTTCTCACACACTCAAACCACTTATCTTTTTTGCTGGCTTCCTTTCACCCCCACTTTGCACAGTCCCTTTGTCCCTCTGGAAAAGTTGTTGTCTGGATTTTGTGCTGTTTTGGGGAAAGTGTCTACAGAGAAGTGCATTTATTTAGCACACTGTATTTAGTTAGCATGATCCAGTTACATTCTGGTGACACTTATGATCCACTTAAAAATCTGTAATTCATCTGTTAAGCGTGGTGGTGCTATAGAGTTAGCGTTCGTTTTATTTTGTTTCTTTACTTTACAGCTCATTATCTTTTTACGGTACATCTCTGGTTAAAACAATTAAAATGTTGTAAAATTGATAAATACAAATTTGCTCAGAGTGACTGGTTTGCCGAAGGTTCCACCCACTGTATGAGACGATCACAATTAAAAAATTGGTATAATTCTGCAGATTATTTTAGAATTATAGATTATGTGAACAGTGATGAAAGAATATTATGACATTATGCTAGTGTCATATTAGTATAATATAATTTAATGCTTGGTTTGCGAAATAGCCACATTAGTTGTGAGAAGGTATTAACAGACATTAAGAAAGAAATAAAGAAATAAAATTTTGCACTTTCAGTTGGTCTGGTTTGGTGGACTTTTATTCTAACAGGAAGTACTGTAGCTTGTGCAGAAGGCTAGGCCATTTTAGCTGCTCAGGTGGGAGTCAGTGTTTTTTTTTTTTTAACCATCAACCACCAGGGTCTGGACGATTTCCTGAGATGGGAGCTGAAGTTAGACCACCAGTTTGTGGTTTCTTTTTTTTTTTTTTTGTATTTACCTGGTTTGACTAATACTGTGTAGTATTTGGAAATCTTCCATATCCAAGACTGTTGAGGAGACTGGCGCTTTGTCATTTGAGCTGCAGTTTTAGCTTATGGATCTTTACTACAAAAGATTTGTTGGATTGACATTTCATAGAATGCTGTAATCGTTTTTCATTCCTTTATTCCTTGGTTCATTTGTAAAGATGTGCTGTGTTCGGGATGGTGAGGAATTGAGGAATGGATTGTTATTTCCTTATCACATTTATTTTCTAATACATTCTATCAGAAATGTAAACGCTAGCTTTCAGTGTTGTACCGTATGTTTGACCAATGATGCAGAGTACGAATTTGCATAAAGTCCTTGTATCAACAATTCTACACTTTTGGAACATTTTCCTTACTTCATAGGAAAGCAGCTGGGGATTGTGTGAGTGTGTGGGCTTAGCTTAAGGCCGGCTTAAAAAAACGGAGCTAAGCAACTGAGGATTTGGTTAAATCTCAGTACTAATGGCAAAGCTCAGGTAACGTGTGTGACTGTAGAAGAACAATAAATGGAAGGCGTTTGCTTATACCGGCTGGAACATCAACATATTTAACTCTAACTGTACAAACCGAGGGGGGCACGGTGGCTTAGTGGTTAGCACGTTTGCCTCACTCCTCCAGAGTTGGGGGTTTGATTCCCGCCTCCACCTTGTGTGTGTGGAGTTTGCATGTTCTCCCCGTGCCTCGGGGGTTTCTTCCGGGTACTCCGGTTTCCTCCCCCGGTCCAAAGACATGCATGGTAGGTATGAGTGAATGAGTGTGTGTGTGTGTGCCCTGCGATGGGTTGGCACTCCGTCCAGGGTGTATCCTGTCTTGATGCCCGATGATGCCTGAGATAGGCACAGGCTCCCCGTGACCCGAGGTAGTTCGGATAAGCGGTAGAAGATGAATGAATGTACAAACTGAGCACAAGTAGTCATAATGCATTGGTCTGAGCAATAAAAATCAAGTATGTTTTGCTTATCTAGTAATCAAATAACCCCTCGTCATACTTTCATGAAAATGCAATTTGTAATAGTTCTAGACTGCTTCCATGTCTTTTGGCCTAAGCGTCATAACCACCAAGAAAGCATCCTCACAGTCTGCCAGCAGTCTCAGGCTCCGATTAGACTCTGCCAGTCGCAATAACGAGCGAGGTGGAATATTCCACAGTGCTGACAGTGTTGGGGAACAGAAGTGAGGTCCATAGCCACTGGCTGCGGTCAGATTATCCCATTTTATATTTTTGAATCGATTTGTTTGGAACTAAATTGAATGGCTAATGGGGCACATTAAGGTGGCTGAGTGTAATTAGGTCTGACTGCATTACGTTTGAAATATATGAGTGTATATGAACCAGAACAAATGAAGTGTGTGGATGCATACTTGGTTAAAACACATACTGAGCTTGTTGATGTTAGGTCAATGACGGATATGTGCTCCAAGCAGAACACCCAGGAGATGTGGAGAAAGTGAGGAGAATGTAAGACAGGAATGTTTGAAAGAGTTTCAGAACTGACTGATTATTGGGACTTTCATACATCCTGATTTTGGTGCCCTTTGAAAACTCTTTTGTGTTCTGGAGTTCAACCGGTTTATGGTCTGTTTCAGGTGGGCAGGATAACATCTCTCTCTTCTGCACTTGAGTACTGTGATTGGCTCATCTCTTTGTGAGATAGACCACAGACTCTGTACTACGTTTAACAATTATTAAAAACAGGCACGTGCAACCTAGCTAGCAGGTGAAGAACTCAAACACCAAAATCACCAGCTAACTTACTTTAAATTTGCAAGAACTATAGACTAATACAATAACAGGCTTAAATAAACCCAAAACATAAGTCCACTTAAAGTTCACAGTAACGGACCACGTCTTTCTCTCATTTCGGCCGTGTGGCGCGTGTGCACGCTCGCGGTGTGTCGCGCTATTCTCCGAGATGCACTTGACGGCCTTTTGTGCAACGGAATTTTTTTTTTTGGACGACCTAGTTAAGGCGGTAGGGTTTCCCAGCTTAGGCGGGCCGCCCGAACTGCTAGGTGCTGCGGGAAACCCTGAAGGAGATAAAATATAAAATCAGACATTGACAGGATTGAGGGAACTGTGTATATTTCACCTTCATGGTTCATGAGTTCATCTCTCATGCATACCTTTATGGCTAAAAATCATCTTATTTACCATCGATTCCTGAATTGCAAGTCATAATTTATGACAGCATTTAAACCGGAAAAGCACTGTTCTATGCAGTATAAGTGTTTTTTACCAAAAGAAAGTAATTAAAACTCAATAAGCTGATGAACCTATTGCAAACCTTCCAATGGATCAATGTTTTAGAAGGAATTCTGTGTGAACCTGCCGTCGTCAGTTCCTCCAGAAAACGCCCCCAGACTGAATTATTTCTGAAGAGAAAGTGTGTTTTTTTTCTCAAATCAGGTCTTTCTTGTATCATCATAGCACGCTGTATTAAAACTGTCCGGTCTGACTGGTAGGAGAATGGAAATTCAATTTGCTTTAAAGTGTTTTGGCTAAACACTTTCAGCGTATTCGACTCACACCCCAGGAGAACGTACATTTGGTAGATCCTTTAGTTCTAAAATTTCTCAGAGCTGTAAACAGCCATCATCTTTGGCATAAGCACCCTGTTTCTGGAATTTTTAGGTCTTTTTAAGACGTCTTGCTGCTCGTAGATCAGCATCGTGGTCCTTTCTGCCAGTCTCAGATGCATTTTAATGAACAAGAATGTGCTTTCTTTCATAACACGTTTCGAGTCGTATTATAAATCATGGTAAATATTTGTCTGGTGGGGCTTTTCGTTAGAACTTCAATAAATATGCTATGTGTGAAAGTGGAAAGTTGTGCAGCAATAACCGCCGTATTTTTCGCTCCAGATCAACACAAAAAGCACCTGCGGGATTCGAATCATCACCTGCAGGAATGCAGTAGGAAGACGAGATTTATGATGGTCGAAAAAATTCTCGTACGACTCGTGCGTAACTCATATCAAGGAAAACGTACGGAGATGTTTAGCGAATCCCTCCAAAGCAGTGACACCATCCATCACACTATTTCCTTACGGTTTATAAATACAAGAGATATTAAACTGTCCATCACGAGGAAGGAGGAAAGACCTTATGGACCTTTGAATGGAAAGACGGCGACCTACAGCTCGACCTCTTATATTTTTTACTAGCTGTTTGCCTAGCCGCTTTAACTTTTCCTCTATTAAAAAAGTTATTCGCTCAGCCTGAGACGCTTTTAGATGGATTGCCCAGGAAGGTACTAAATGACAATGTCCTTGTTCTTTTCAATGAATTTTCAGTCTTATAAAAAGAGCGTTCTGTAGCGCAGTAGCACGGATTATCGTGACGTTCGAGTGTTAGGAGATTGACGACAATCTGGAAAAAAACAGGCCATCGAGGAGAAACATGGTTCGGACATCTGTTTCTCGCTATGAGTCAAGTCAAGATGGCGAGTGTTAGAAAGTGTGGATGAAAAGGTTTTTTATACAGTCATTATACAATTCTGATATAAGACTCGAATCTCTGCTCCAGATCTGTCATGCTGTATCATCTGCAGAGGGAACTGACTCTGGGGAGAACATTTTCTCAAGCATCTCTGAGAATCTAGATACCTACTGTAACAACCGGGGGCTGGAAGGAGACAGACCCGTAGGCAGGATAGCTTCGAATGAAAGGGGGTTTAATAACTCATGAAGACAGGTACAAAAACATGACGAGAACTGAAATGAAACAGTTGACGACACTTAACATGGACTAGACACCACACCGGGTATAATGAAACTAATGATTCCGCGCTGCATTCAGCAACGCGGCTCACTTAAATACAATAAAGATAATGACAACATTAGGAACAGGTGATGAAACAGGGAGGAGCAGACGAAGGCGGGGCAGACACGTGACAACAACAATAGCACATGGCCAAAAGTCCGGGCTTAATCATGACACCTACTGTACCTACCCAACTACCCACCTACCTACCCAACTACCCACCCACCTTCCTAGCTACTTACCTAGCAACCGACCGACTGACTGGGGTAGAAAATAAATGAGCCCTAACCTGTAATTAATTATGTGTGTGTGTGTGTGTGTGTGTTTTTGGGGGGAATGTTAGTGATGGTGGTGATTTTGGTCAAGAAATTCTATAACCACATCTTCTTTGTGTCTGGCTGTGGAAATTCAACAACTCATTTGTGAACAACAACAAAAAACCGTTTTCATGACAAAAATTGAACCTTATTTTTCAAATTTTCCGTTTATTTATTTTCCTTTTCATAGAGAGAGAGAGAGAGAGAGAGAGAGAGAGAGTGCACTTAGGCTCTTTAGGCCATTTCCACCAGCCAGCTCTGGCAAGCATCATCCACTAGTTTGATAAACTCTCCCGAAGACCTCACGGACCATTGTATATCTTTATATAAAATCGCTTCATTTTGTGCCACATCTGCATGTTCAGAACTTTCGGACTGTTTTATGCCGTGCTGAATATTGTTCCAAGCAAAAATAGCACTGATTTGTTACTCAAGTAATGCATCCCAGAGTTAATACATTGAGTGTCAACATTTGGAAACCTGCAAAGGCCCAGAAAAGAAAGTGGTTTATTTTGGACTGGAAAGGTATCTACCGCAGAAAGCCATTTTTATTAACCCAGAGCAATGCAGGGGTTTTGGACGTTTCAGTGCAGGTAAATTGTTTTAGTTTGTCTGAGTCAGCGTGCCATAAATCACTAGTGGAGTCAGCATCGACTTTCAGCCTCTGTCGCCATCGCTGTCAGCACTACTTAAACGCACTTCATTATTTATAAACCTCTCTCCTGGTGGTGTTCCACAGTGTACAGAGTTCAGTGTCCCAGATGAATCTGCACTGTGGCAATTAGGTTTAGTGTAGATCCAAGAAGAAGTCCTTAAATGGCTCCATTGATTGCTGGACAGACGAGATTCAAGTTAGTCCAAAATCCAGAGCTTTGATGAGAGCTGTTTTTATTAATGTGTTGTTTCCATAATTTTTTTTTTTTTTTTTTGCCTGATTGCTTTGCCATTTAGACTCATTCAGCTCTGAAGCTGACAAACATCATCTTCAGACAAATCCTTACCTCTGAGACACTCGTTATATAACCTTATATCACAGCATCGATGAATCCTCAAATCTCTTGGTCAGATTTCGACTACGACTAGGTTTGTATTATTGTGATGGTTCAAATCCGTTATTTTTTCTACAGTCGACTGAGTAACATCTACACCGTTGGTTTTTGTACATCTAATGTGGTTCAGTTCACCTGAGCTAAGAATAGACACATTACCACTGCACTATTCTGACTGCTTTGTTTTAATCACCTAAATTTAATACTGGAAACATTTCCCGTCGGCTCAAACGTCCCCGTGAGATTTCACGCTGTAACTGTTTGACGTTAATGCTACGAGAATCGATCACGCTGATTCTACATCTTTCGATTTATTTATTATAATTCGGTTAATAATTAATAATAAGGGGGCACGGTGGCTTAGTGGTTAGCATGTTCGCCTCACACCTCCAGGGTCGGGGATCGATTCCCGCCTCCACCTTGTGTGTTTGGAGTTTGCATGTTCTCCCCGTGCCTCGGGGGTTTCCTCCGGGTACTCTGGTTTCCTCCCTCGGTCCAAAGGCATGCATGGTAGGTTGATTGGCATTTCTGGAAAACTGTCCGTAGTGTGTGATTGCGTGAGTGAATGAGAGTGTGTGTGTGTGCCCTGCGATGGGTTGGCACTCCGTCCAGGGTGTATCCTGCCTTGATGCCCGATGACGCCTGAGATAGGCACAGGCTCCCCGTGACCCGAGGTAGTTCAGATAAGCGGTAGAAAATGAATGAATGAATGAATGAATGAATGAATTAATAATAATATAATTAATATCTTATTATAATTCGGTTAAGTACGAGCCAATCGTGTTATGTTTTGAAACCCAATATTTTGATGTAAATTATAGGTAATATTTTTTCTTCGGTTCGGCCACGTATTCCTTTTCTAGTGAATATATTTTTAACAGTTAATTCACAGGGACTTCAAAGACTAGTAATAACCAACAAATACAGAAATACAGAGAAATTATACTTAGAGAAAGGTTTTCTGTATGTAGATGTTTATTTAAAATTTAAGGAAAGAGTCTCCAAGTCTGTACCAGTCAATAAATGAATGTAAAAGTGAATATTAAAATAAAGGACACACTTTACATGGTATCATTTGTATCAACGGTACACGTCTTTAAATCTTGACCCTTACCATCTTGTTTTAATGAGTAATTATTTAAGATTTATTTTTTTCCTCACTGAGTCAGACATGCTGATGTGTCTTTGTTAAAAATGTCCCACAATTATGGCTTTAACCATTATTATTTACCATTCGTCAGTATTGCACTGAGAAAATGACATTTAGTTCTCTCTCTCTGTCTCTCTCTCTCTCGCTCTCTCTCTCTCAGCACACACACAAGGATAAGAACTTGGCTCTACTGATTCTTGGAATGGTCACTTTAAGCACAAGATAACAAAAAAAATAATTAAATGCAAAGTGTCCGGAAGGAAAGAGACAGGAAGAAAGTATGACTGACGTACTGGTGAGAGAGGCCCGCATAGACCAGGGGCGAGAGGAGTGAATGGCTGGACGAGTGGAGGATGGACAGAAGAGGGTGTGTGTGAGAGAGAGAGGGAAAGAGAGAGAGAGAGGGAGAGAGAGATAGAGAATGTGTGTGTGAGAGACAGAGAGTATGAGAGTGTGTGTGTGTAAAAGAGAATGTGTGTGTGAGAGACAGAGAGTGTGAGAGTGTGTAAAAAAGAATGTGTGTGTGAGGAGAGAGAGAGAAAGAGAGAGAGAGTATGTGTGTAAAAGAGAATGTGTGTGTAAGAAAGAGAGAGAGAGAGAGAGAGAGAGAGAGAGAGAGAGAGAGAGTGTGTGAGAGAGTATGTGTGTAAAAGAGAGAGTGTGTGTGTGTGTGTGTGTGTGTGTGTGTGTGTGTGTGTGTGTGTGTGTGTAAGAAAGAGAGAGAGAGAGAGACAGAGACAGAGAGTGTGAGAGAGTATGTGTGTAAAAGAGAATGTGTGTGTGTGTGTGTAAGAAAGAGAGAGAGAGCCAGAGAGTGTGAGAGAGTATGTGTGTAAAAGAGAATGTGTGTGTGAGGGAGAGAGAGAGAGGGAATGAAGAGAATTTCTTAGCTTCATAAGTGTGAATGAGCATCAGATTGAAAGGGCTGGATGGAGGGACGAGGTCTGATTGAAACTTGGGTATAATCTTGCAGGTTAGACATCTAGATAGCTCTCGAGAGTTTGGAAGTTTTTGTCACTCCATATAGCTAAGAACCATCTCCTTTCCCAGGAAGGGGCTACAACAAAAACAGTCTGGTGTTCAGCTACCTAGAAACAGCACGTCTTAATATAGTCTCACACACCAGACATCAGACTTGGAGAGCCTGAGATTTGGACAGGGATGCTGTGAATCCTACGGGTTTTTTTCCCACTCCAGTGAAATGTCACAGTATACACAGATCACACACAGTCATGTTTTACGCTCAGGTCTTCCTATTCCCTGATCACCTTCACCTTCGACCTCAATTATCAGTCTTCTTCCTGTCCGGTCAGGAAACAGAACATCCCATTTCTTATGTGTGTGTGTGTGTGTTTATCACCATCCCTTTAACGCCAGCCAGTGCATACCCTGTGAATTAGATTGTGATTAATGAACGTTGTATCACATGGACGGCGTTTAGTCTGAGAAGGAACATTAACTTTTTATATGTTTAAAGGTCACATATTTGTTGAGTCTGTTCCAGTTTGTATCTGGTGAGGTTTTTTTTTTCCTCATCAAAAAATAAGCCACTGCTCCTGGGGCCCTGTGTGTGTTTATCTAGTATGTGTGATGTATACTGAGCTAACAGTGGCAGCATGACAGCCTAGGAAGCACACTCATCCTCCCCCTGTGCTTCTTTTATTATTTGCTTTCTCTTTTGGTTCTTCTTTGTGTCTGGCTGCGGAGACTTTCTCTGCCCGCTCTGTGTGCACTGTCTGTCTGCCCGGCCGTCTGATAGACGATCGGGGAGGGCCACCGAAGTGCCGGCGTGATTAGATTGAATTTACTGTCCATTTTCCATCAGACTGTTCCGCCAGAAGAGAAGAGCTATCCGAGTAGAAAAGAGCGAGCCTCGGTATATCCCACACCTACACAATGCACTTTATCGACCGTTGAGAAGCTGAGACTCGTTGAACAGTTTTACCATGTGAGCGAAGAATGATTACAGATGGCTATAGATGTCCATTTAAAGATCTTGTCCATTTTAAACCCTGGCTTGACGTGATATGGGCGTTAAAATACGGTACTTTTTCAGACAGATTTTCTACGTCCTTGAAAACACCCATTAAAAACTTTGGCGAAGTTCTAAAGGTTTCATAGACGTCTGGAAAATATGCCGTTATCTTTTCCCCCTTTTTAAAAAAAAAAGTCTTTGTGCTTATAGGGTACACAGCTGCTTAGCATACAGTATGTGAGCACTTAAACACTTGGGGTCATTTTGTTGTTATAGGAAAATAATGAGTGATAACATGGTAGGAAGCAGCGTGATTCAAAGCCGAGTTACTCGTCCCACCCCAAAGTTGATTATTCTCGTGTATCTTTGTGTCCTGAAGTGTTTTATTTCTATTTTTTCCACAACTTTTGCCTGACCCAGAAAAGTCTTCAGGTTGGAGGATTTCAGAAATACAGTACTACCGATTGGTTTCAACTGCTATAACATAACGTCGCTGTCAGGCGGAATCCTCGTATCTCCAAAACCGCTATTTTTCAGGAAATGAAAAAAACGCCGTACCTTATCTGCAGTGCACAGGGTTTAGTCTGCGTTGCAGTGGATTGTCTTGCGATAAATTCCTGTCCTCAGACGAGCACCAGAACTAGCGGGGGTCAAGATTTTTTTTCTTTGAGCCCAGTGTTTTGAAGACATTTACCTCAGAAGACGTGTTGATTCGTTGCGACTCTTCTTGAGGAGAAATATGCCGCGGAGTGAGGAAGAGGTGGACAGTTGAAGTGTCCAATGGAGTTATGAGATTAGTGCTCAAGCTATTTTCAAGACTTTAGATTGGTTAATAACTTGTAAAAATAACAGACCCACGTGGGGACTGACCAATAGCATCGATATATGTGAAAAAATATGAAATTGACCAAATTTGGACATACGAGGTTTCCGCCCGACAGCGACGATAAGTAACAAGAGAAATTATAAACAGATTTAAAATTGGATGCGTCATTTTTTAATAAATTAAAAATCGTTAATGTTCAGAAAACCCGAGGGCTAGAAAACACTGAAACTGAAGACTCATCCCAAGAAAATGTTAAATAAACTTTTCCTTACATAAAATTTCATTAGCAATTACACTTGATGTTGGGTTAGCAAACTTTGATCATCAAATTGTGTCTGCTGGACAACACAACCCAACACAACGCACCTTTTAAAAGCTCCTTTGTAATACTCACGAGAGCCATAGTTTCCATGCCAATGCTCTCTCCTTGTGTAATAAAGTTTTGTAAAACTGGTGCTGGATTTGGCGTTTTCCTTCTGCTAATAAGTAGTGTTAAAAGATTGTCCAAAACACACAAATTCAAAGGAGTTTTGGCACAAAGCACGGTGAGACGTAGCGTTAATCCGAGGCAGAGCCAGAAGCAGCAGCTGCTGAGATCTTTGTTAACTTTTCAGCAGGACTTGTCTGAAATGAAATGGATAAGCTTGGGTGATTGGATTGTGTTGAACCCTGCTGCTTCACAAGCTCTTGGATTTGGTTCCTGACGATGCACCACCAGGTGGGCCGGCCTCGATTTCCCTGATCCAATTTAAACAATCCAAACTCATCTATTCACCAGCGCATAGTGGACCAGCGACGTGTTTATCGCTTCCCTTCGTGTTTGACTTGGATCGATGAAAAGAAACAGACTGCTTTTGGGCAAGCAGTTCATCAAAACAAATGACTTTATTGTGTGGAAAATAAGAAAAATCTTTCATCTGGTTGTTTAAACATTATTATTACCTCAGTAAGTATTGTTGTGAAAAGAAAATCTGGTAGTAATATAATTGGAATATTTTTTATCCTAATGTAGGAATTTAGTCTGTATTTTATTACCGGTTTTAGTGAGAGCCATGATTTCATTGTTATGCAGACAGGAAGTCAGCGTGATGGCATGTCGAAGTGCTTGACTGATAACAGCCAATTGCATTTGAGATACACTACATCCCAGGAAATCAAGTCTTGACAGTAGCTTAGCCAGCTAGCTACAGTAAACAGTGAAGAGAATTGTGTAGCTTGTGTACTTTAGAAAGAAGATGAAGAGATGCTGTGTGCTTTTCGAGTTAAGACATAATCCCCGATCCGAGGTCGAATTTCAGCAGCGCCGACAGTCACAGAGTTGACGGGTTTTTAAATATTTTGCTATATGACCAAATATTACTTACTCTAACTGATAGAAAAGTCCTGATGCTGTATAATAGCTGAATGTCACCATCAATGAGCCTGAGTTAGTAAAGTACTGAACAGCCCCAATTGGTAAAAAGAAAATCTAGAAAATCTAAACAAAAAAAAATTTCATTTATGTTAATAATAACTGTTTCTTTTTAAAACAAGTGATGAAACAGGAAGCATGAGTTAAACACACACACACACAAAGCTGCAGTACAGACACTTGATGCAAAGTGGGCGGGGCCAAATGATGTGGCGATGACTAATAGGAGTGAGCAGTTTATTTTTTTTTATGCTAATATAATCCGAATAGACATCTACAATCATTTAATTGGTAGAACACAAGCCTGGTATAGAATGAGTCATCTTTTTTCTTCTTCTTTTTTCTTTTCATTTCCCAAAAGACAATAAAATGAATATGAGAATATAAACACATGCATTCTCAATGCAGTCCTCTGCTAGGTGATGTAATATTTTCAAGCTACCATGAGCACAAAATGCCCTTGTTAGACTGTCTACAACCTAAGTAGAAGGAACTGACTCCATGTTTAAGCCTCCTGTTCACTGTGAACACTCCCTGTTGTCTTCATTAGCCTCAGAGACTTCTGGAGTTGTGCTAAAGCCCAGGTTTTTTTTTTTTTTTCCTTCATGAACGGTTGTTCATGAACACTTCACGCTCGCTCGTAACTGTCAGGGCTTTGATCTGATGGCGGTTCTTTATTCCCCCAATACGAGCCCCTGGTTTTTCCACAGCGCAGTTCATCGAAGGCTCATTAAATGAGCCTCATTAAAGGTGGTCACAGATGTAGGCCCCTCGGCGTAAGGGATTTGGTGTGGTCTTCTGAAAAAGGCTTGGGTGGCTATGACCGTGTGAAAACTTTTAGTGGAAATAGTTGCATATCGATTTCACGCTGCTCGCCGGCGTACAATGTTCCTCCGACGATTTTAGGAATTAGCATGACTGACGAGGTGATGTTCAGGATTCAGAGACAGGATTCTTTTTAATTCTATCACAGTGTCACTCATGTTACTATCTTTAATCGATCAATCAATTTAACCAACTTCCTGTTCAAATTGTTCACACCGGATAAACATGAACACGGTATACAAGTTGATAAAGACTTTAAATTCAAAATTATTTGTCGCATACCTCTACACTTATTATATCGTCGCTGTCGGGCGGAATCCTCGTATCTCCAAAACCGTTATTTTTCAGGAAATTAAAAAAACGCTGTACCTTATCTGCAGTACACAGGGTTTAGTCCGCGTTGCAGTGGATTGTCTTGCGCTAAATTCCTGTCCTCAGACGAGCACCAGAACTAGCGGGGGTCAAGATTTTTTTTTCTTTGAGCCCAGTGTTTTGAAGACATTTACCTCAGAAGACGTGTTGATTCGTTGCGACTCTAATTAAGGAGAAATATGGCGCGAAGCTCTCACACGGAGTGAGGAAGAAGTGGACAGTTGAAGTGTCCAATGGAGTTATGAGATTTGCGCTCAAGCTATTTTCAAGACTTTAGATTGGTTAATAACTTGTAAAAATAACAGACCCACGTGGGGACTGACCAATAGCATCGATATGTGAAGAAATATGAAATTGACCAAATTTGGACATACGAGGTTTCCGCCCGACAGCGACGATACTTGCAGTGCAATAAACTTGCAGTGCAATAAAAAAGCTGGCCTAATCCTTCTAGTCTTAGATATAAATAAATGAAATTATGGATCTAATAAATGAAAAGAAATAAGAAGAGGTAATAAAACAGGATATTCTATCAGTCTTATTTTGGGAGAATCCAGACATGATTCTTTCAGTTGATTTTGATCTCATTCTGATTGAAACCTTTCCAGAAAATTCCAGAACTCGTTTTTTACCTAAAGATACGTATTATTATACATATTATTACAGCTCTCGTTCCATACGGATGCTTTGCATCAAAACAGAGTGGCAAGTGTTATTCAAATGAATTCTGACTAGTCAACAAACACCCTTTCTGTGTCTCCTCTTTGTCAATCTCTCTGAGAAAGCGATTCTGTTGGGGTGAGGTTCTCATGGAAACGGGGGCTTGACGAGGGGTAAATGGTGGACTCTTCTGTCCTTTTTGTCTTTCGACTTTTATTCGCTGTCTTTTGGGAAATAATATGCACACTATGAAGTGGTTTAAAAAAAAAAACAAACACAAAACTTAATATAGCAAGGTGGCAGTGTGAAGTCATGAATTGTTTCATTGTTGATGATTTGTTGAAGGATTTTCCTTTCTTTTTTTTATTTTGAGGTATTTCTGGACTGTTATAAATGGCAGGCGAACCCAGCCCTGTGTTCTCTTAGCTCCCCGTGGGCTAGCTTATGGAGCGTGTCCCAGATTTTCTACGTAAACGTTCTTAAGCTGCTCTGTGATCAACCTCTGCTGTTAACAACCATGAACATTTTTGCCTTCATCACTTCACACAATAAAAATTTAAGTGAGATCGATGAGAATATTTCCCTAATTTACTAAATACAAATACAACGTACTTTATACAAATTGCTATGTTTTAAACCTTCTTTTCTTTGGACCATATAACAATTAGTTTATTCTTAGTTTGTATTTGAGTTTTGATCTGAGACTAAATCGATCGTCACCCTTAACAGCTACCGTTTGAAATGTGTGGCATGGCATTGCATGACAGAGAGCGCCCACTACAGTAAACGCTGTGGTTTAACATTACACCGCTAATATCCGTAGCGTACAACGCGCACTGAACCCAGCAGAACACAATAGGGTGTGTTTACCCACAAACTCCCCCACCACAGGGCATGGGTATCCGCTCTCAGTGAGCTTAATGCCTTGGCTGGAACTTCAGAGACAACTTTTGTGTACTTCATGCACATTAATATCGTTAGCCATGCTTGAGAGATTGTGTGAAATACAGCATTGTCCCATGGATGATTGTATTGAGAAGAGATCTAGAAGGGAGCCAGAATGTTTATATTTATTTCTTTATATGTTTTGTACTGTTTATATGATTTATGTTTGATGTGAATTAAACAGAGAGTGAATTCGAAGATCGCTAAGAATGACGCTAGTGTTAGCGGTATCGGATAAGGATTACAAATAAAGCAATGCCAGTTACGAGACATGTGATACAACCACACATTTTTTGGCATGTCCATCACAAATAGATCAAATCCATTAGTGATGGAGATTTAGCCATAGCTCAAACCTATAATTACTCTGCTCTCTTTTATCTTTAGGAAACTAATGCTTCTTAGCAAAAGAAAGCTCTCTTGAAGTTTGATATAGAAGCCTAGGGTTGTATATTGTCCAAAAGATCCTTTTTCCCTTTCCAAAGTAAGGTTCTTTATATCCTTAGCTCTGTGTTGTTTTATGTAGCACCACGGTCCTTCAGCTATATATCATTGAAATGACAATAAAAGCTTTTTGACTTGACTTGAGGTTCTATGTAAACCCTTTGGAGAATAATGAACCTTTTATATCAAAACAGTTCTATAATTCAAAGAATCAGTGCGGTTACTTTTTAGAATTGTATCTCTACGTACACAACGAAGGGAGATGTTTTCAAATGATGTGTGTATGAAAAATTTTAGAGTTTTGGTTTTATCAATACTGTATAGAATGTATTCATAACATCGTGTTTTTGCGGAAATAAAATAATACTGTTTGAATTTGCTGTATTTTCTTGGCTACTATGAATACTACTACTAAAACTAATAAAGAAACCCTAAATTATTCTAGAAGCAGGACTGTCAAGTGTCACGCATTGAGAGTGACAGTCACGCATTTTGGTCTTTTCTCCCGTTCTCCCGCCACACATTGTATTTCTCACGCAGAAAAACTTTTTGACTATTTATCATATATTTAATAAGCCTCAGCGCCCAAAATGTATCTGTCCGCACCACTGTGTCTATGGAACCAGGCAGGAATCAAGCGCGTCTCCCCTGGAGCTCTTAGTCGAGCGTGACACTTATCAGCCAATCAAAAAAGAGGCTACACAATAGCCAATCAGTAAGATTTAACACAACAACCAATAAAAAAAAAAATATATATATATATATATATATATATATATATATATATTTACACACACATTAGATATTAGGGGTATTTTTGATGGTCGGTTTGAACAAAACCTCAACACGAAACAGCTTGTCTCTGAACGGGACATTGTCCTCAATCATGACCCTAAAAATGTCTGGGCTTGAGCTGAACTGTTTTAAATGTGAGCAACATTACAAATGATAAAGGAGTCCAAAAAGGTAACAAACACTTACAATAAACACCACCAGTCATAATCTCTCTCTCTCTCTCTCTCTCTCTCTCTCTCTCGCTCTCTCTCTCTCTCCCTCTCTCTTTCTCTCTCTCACACACACACACACACACACACACATTAATAAATGGAAATTAAACAAATACTTTGTATTTGGTTAAAATGTGGTCAGTGATCCTGGTGAAACACATTTTTTTTTTGGTGGGGGTTTTGGGGGGTTTGGTGTCCGGGGGGTTTGCTGGGGGGTTGGAAATGTCACTCTTGCCTGTCTTCAAAACTTGAGAGCCCTGTATAAGGAACTATCTAACTTGCATCCAAAGAACCCAAATTGGCCTCTTTTTAACTGAACACCTAAAAATGATTCTATATACTGATACTATAAGAACCGTTTTGGGGTATATACTGTAGCATGTGATGGAACCGGTTTAGGTTCTCTACAGAACAGTTCCTTGTAGTTTCCTTAGACCTGGATATATCAGATTATTCCTACATTAACTACATTATCAAGAAATTCTTGTCCATTGTGTAATAGCACAGGATTCATTGTTTGGTCCAATCTCTTGTCTCTTGTCCAGTCTCTGAAACATTTACATTTACGGCATTTAGCAGACACACTTATCCAGAGTGACTTATAACTGAGCAATTGAGGGTTAATGGCCTTGCTCAGGGGCCCAACAGTGGCAGCTTGGTCCTGGGATATGAACCCATGACCTTCCAGTCAGTAGTCCAACACCTTAACCACTGAGCTACCACATGCAACCAAAGGATAAAAGTGACTCGGCTAAAAGTTTAGCTACAGTAATATAATGTAATACTCTAAAGTATGTCCAGGTAGTTAATTAGTTAAGAGTGTTTGTAATGTAGACCAGGAGAAAATAATGAGTTTTGACTATGATGTACGGGTTTGTCTTCACTTTGCATGTAACGGATCAGGTCTGGAAAGCGTTTTATTTGCGCTTGTGTTTAGTTTCCTTAAAACTGTTTGCAGTGCAGATGTGCGATTTATATGATTTTGTTTTGTTTGATTTTTGATGTATACTAATTTATCCAGTTAGGGAAAGATGGTCTAGGGTTAGATAGCTCACCCCTGAGGCTGATGTGTGTAGTGCAGCAGTCAGTGGGAATTTGAATGAGCTACACCACCATGTTATAAGGTTGAATAGCTATATGTTGGTGATGTTGTTTTTTTTTGGCTGTTCCCTGTTTGTGGTTCACACAGTGGATTATCTGGTATATGATTTGGTTTTACACCGGATGCCCTTCCTGAAGCAACCCTCCTATTTTGTCTGGGATAAGGGACCGGCACTGAGAGTTAGCTTTTTAGGTGCTGTGCTAGCTCCCTGCCTGGGAACCCGGGCAGTGGCAACAATATACGATGAAAAATGTTGTTTTGGTAAAATCAATAAGAAATGTTTCTGTTTTTAGGCTTTAAAACACCCTAATAGTCTGGACATGACACCCGACTGTCCTCGGTGCCTGGACGTCTGCTTTTTTCCACCCTCGAGTGTTCTCTGAACATCCATTTACAGTGTGTAGAGCTAGATTTAGCTTATTTACGTCTCATTAAATCATTTGTATAAAAAGATTATACATTCTACAATTTCGGTCTATTTTTGCATAACATAAAACACACCAAATGACTGCAAATCACACACTAGGACAGATTACTCATTTCCCAACTTGAACCATGCACAGAACACCATACAGAAGCATTTGCTAGCCTGTTGCTATGAGATGCTGATAGCAAAACAAACACGGAGGTCTTAGACGACTGCTTCAAGGCTTTGGCAGTGGCGGTGCAGCTTTTTCCTCTCTGTGCACTCTGTGCGGTTGTGGTACTGTAGGTCTTCAGTAGTTTCTTTGGTAGTGCTTTTGCCATATCTTAATGATTTTGTCAACCACTGAGCGGCAGTACTGCAGTCACGAATGCTGGTTTTTTATGTACTTGCTTTGGACAGAAACTCCATTTGGAAGTAAATCTGTCGTCTTCGACAATTCTTAAGTTTCTGTGCCAGTCGTTGACTCAGATCACCACAAAAATCTACAGGCTACAGCTCGGACTCAACAAATTTGGGATTTGTGATTATCATTAGGGTAAAAGTTGAGCACTGTAACCCAAACATTAGATACTTATACATCGAAATTCAGTATACAGCTCCAATAAATCATTAGCATTAGAACTGCCTGTGTGTCCCAGGAGCATTGTGATGATAATGATGCCACCCGAAAGCACAAGCCCTCACCCCGGGTCATACACGTAACCACATTGTACGTGTATTGACTCCTCATGTGAGATTAGCTGGTTAAACAGCATACTCCCTTCCTGGGATCCATAATTGTGACATTTAGAGCTTTTGAATACAAGTCTTAGAAAAAGCCAGTGGAGGCCTTTTGAGCGTCTCATTCTCTCTCTCTTTCTCTCACTATGCACTGTTTGCTGTGACAGTCACTCCAGCGTACTTGGCAACCTTGAAAGGTTTTACTTAAAAGGCTCCTCGCGGAAGTATCAAGACATCTCGCAGACGTCAGACTTGTTTAGATCTTTGGCTGTTGTGAATGCACGCTTGTGTTCGTCTCAGCCGGTATATGCTGGGAGAAAACATGTTGAGATGTCATCACATGCAGCATGGCTCTGCTTGGTAAATGGTGCATACTTTTTGGCCTTTACTGGCTGCCAAGCTAGTGACAAAAAGTTCTGGATGTTTTTTGGCAAGCCATGCTGCAAAATAAATACATAAAGAAAGAAAAAAATTAATAGGTTGTATTTAAGATAAAGGTTGACTGTGAAAAAGATATACAGGGATCCTAACGAGTAGCTAAAAGCCGATGCTGATTTTTTTTTCCCCCTATATTTTTTTTCTCTATTTTTGCTTGTCACGCACAAAGACTGATTCGCAGTTCAAGTAAATGAAAGAAAGAGACAGCGGGAGAGAGGAATGAGTGAAAGTGGGGGGAAAGTGAGGATTGAAAAAATGGAGTGGCGGGAGGGGTGAAAGAGAGTGGAGTAAAAATAGGTTCAGGATGGAGAAGGAGCCTTGCCGAGGGCCGCCTACTAACCTCAGAGGCGCCACGAGCGCAAAGGGGGAGACCACAAAGCCATCTGGTGGGCGACGGCTGCCTAGTTTCTCTGTTTGGGGTCTACTGGCACCGAGACCAGCCTGTGCGGGGCTGGCATTGTGCTGCAGCCACAAGGGTTCATTTTACTGTGTTACTGTTTTATTTTGGCTGCAATGATTCACTTTTGACACAAGTTCCTGCACCTTGCCAAACGGTGCAAGTCAAAAACCAAAAACAAGTAAAGCAATTCTGTTTCACTAAAATATAATCCAGACTATATTAAAGACTTTGCTCAATTTTGGCAGCCAGTCTGTTGGAGCACTGATCTATCCCTACAGGAAATAGTGCTCATAGTACTAAGCTGAAGTTTATCATTAAATCTTAAAGCCTTTTGATGTGTTTATCTCTGTATATAGTGATGAGGAGGAGCTTTATTTATTTGATTAATTTCACACAATAATCTGATGCATGCAGGTATACAAGCCGAAAGATTTCTTTTTATACCATTTGCCATTAAGATACTTGGGAATTATTTGTAATGTGTGACAGTACATTCATTCATTCATTCATTTTCTACCGCTTTTTCCGAACTACCTCGGGTCACGGGGAGCCCATGCCTATCTCAGGTGTCATCGGGCATCAAGGCAGGATACACCCTGGACGGAGTGCCAACCCATCGCAGGGCACACACACACACAAACCATTCACTCACGCAATCACACACTAGGGACAATTTTTCCAGAGATGCCAATCAACCTACCATGCATGTTTTTGGACCGGGGGAGGAAACCGGAGTACCCGGAGGAAACCCCCAAGGCACGGGGAGAACATGCAAACTCCACACACACAAGGTGGAGGCGGGAATAGAACCCCGACCCTGGAGGTGTGAGGCGAACGGGCTAACCACTAAGCCACCATGCCAGTGCAATACTTTAGAATTTATTTTTTGTTAGAATTCATGCTACATTATCTAAAGATGAAAGGTTGAGCCCTGGCAGAACAAATAATCCCGGACAAACCCTCTGTGACTAACTAAACTTATTTACGCACTGAGGCCACGCCCACTTAAATGGAACTGACTACATAGGCCACGCCTCCTTCACTGGAATTGACGTGTACAGTAGCCCAACCTCCTTTATTGGGACTGGCAGGTACAAAGGCCACACCTCCTTCACTGGAACTTACTGTAGGTATCGAGGGCACACCTTCTTTAATGATAGACATTGAGGCCACACCCACTTCGCTCTGGCTGCCAAGTATGATGCAATTCCATTCAAATTTATTTCTATAGCACTTTTAACAATGGACATAGTCTCAAAGCAGCTTTACAGAACATAAGATAATAATTTTACAAAAATGTTAACATTATACAACGATTTATACAAAGATATTTAAATGTGTTTGTATTTATCCTTAATGAACAAGTCTGAGGTGACCGAGGCGATTTGCGTGACACTTCAGGGTGTGATTATAAACTGTTATAAACACCGGAGAGTGTTATTATGAATGATATCCTTTCTACAGTCAGATAGAGTCCAACAAGTATTTTGATAAGGAGGTTATTGTCCTCTGAGACCACTTATACAGTAGGTTCTCTTTGAAAGTTTGCGATCTTCAAGAAGCGGAACACAACTGGAGCTGGCACAGTCACTGGATGCCTCGGAATGGGTAGTGAAAAAAGAAAAAAGTGAGAAAAAATGATTGGTGTAAAAGTAAATTAGGGAATCTGTTTTGATCCTAAGCTTTGGTGTCTTTGCGTAACCCAATCAGGGCAGTTGGTGGTGCTGGGAGTTGAACACGCCACCATCTGATCTGTGACCCGAAACCTTAACCACTGAGCCACCACATCTAGCACACAGTATAGCATGACCTGCACATGGTGAAAGAATATTTGTGTGTGTGTGTGTGTGTATGTGTGTGTTTCTTCTCTTCAACCTACAACCCTGACAAGGATAAAGCATTACTGGAGAAGAATAAATACATGAATGAATTATTATGCCATATAATTCAACATTTACAATAACCTTCATTAGCTTCCTGTACCATCACCAGTCAAGCGAAGACACGTTGAGTCTGTAATTATAAAAAAATAGCACTAGTTTACATGATGACTAGTTATGGTTGGCAACAAGCTACACACAACACAACACAACAGTCCAGTTTTTAATTGAACAGAAATTGGAAGCTGATGAACGTCAAATCTGAGTGTGATGAATTGTAGTAAAGGCTTTGATAAGCTCTTGTGCGTCATGGTAATGCGTTAGGAAAGTGCCAAAAAACATTCCACTATTTTGGAACTGAATTTATGGAAAAGTATTTTTTCGTTTGGAAATCTTTCGATTTTAAATGGACTAAGGAGCCTGTACACAGACTCTTTTTTTTTCCCTTTCTCTCCTCTTTTTCAGAGAGACATCTGGATCACGTTAGATACGTTTTGTAGACAGTAATTCATTTCTCTACGTATGTCATTTTGACATTGTTCTCCTTCCTTATACTGGTTGTCTTTCTCTCTGAACCTCTCTCTCTCTCTCTCTCTCTCTCTCTCTCTCTTTCTCTCCCTCTCTCTCTCTCTCTCTCTCTCTCTGTGTCTCTCCCTATTTCTCTCTCTCTCTTTCTCTCTCTCTCTCTCTCTCTCTCTCTCTCTCTCTCTCTCTCTCTCTCTCTCTCTCTCTCTCTCTCTCTCTCTGTCTCTCCCTATTTCTTTCTCTCTCTCTCTCTCTCTCTCTCTCTCTCTCTCTCTCTCTCTCTCTCTCTCTCTCTCTCTCTCTCTCTCTCTCTCTCTGTGTCTCTCCCTATTTCTCTCTCTCTCTCTCTTTCTGTGTCTCTCCCTATTTCTCTCTCTCTCTCTCTCTCTCTCTCTCTCTCTCTCTCTCTCTCTCTCTCTCTCTCTGTCTCTCCCTATTTCTCTCTCTCTCTCTCTCTCTCTCTCTCTCTCTCTCTCTCTCTCTCTCTCTCTCTCTCTCTCTCTCTCTCTCTCTCTCTCACTATATGACTGACCACGGGTGAGGTTTTGACTTTTTAGGGGCTGGATTTAAAAAAAAAAAAAAAAAAAAAAAAAAAAAAAAACACTTGGTGTGTTTTTATCTTGTTTTTCTTTAATCTTTCTTCCGAAAAATAAGGAGAATATAAATAGATGGTAGAGACTTGAGACATGTAGTTATCTAGCCCACAGAGAATGTGCTATAGTGCACTGTTGGTGCTGTGGAAAAAAGCCTGTGGTACCTCCTTTGGTCTCTGTGAACAAATAGGCATGCGCTCTGTTTTACGTTCATTTGTGTTAATGCACTTGGCTCAGGATTCTGATCAAACCGCAGGATGATAATGCAGTATTTTCGTCCTCATACTCTCTCAGTTTGCATTCGTTCATATAACTCTCTTATGAAGAGGATAATATTTACATTCAGTCACAGCTTGAGGTGCAATTTGATACACCCCATCTGCTTATAGCTGATTAAGGGGTATACGTGTGTGTGTGTGTGTGTTTGTGCTTGTCTAAGTGTGTGCACATGGCCTAAAATATAACTTCTCTACCATCGCAGTTCTCTTGCTGTAAAAGTAAGTCCCATTACTCATGAGGAGATTAGCTCAGCTTGTTCCAAGCACTCAAAGGCACCCGCTCTATTATAAAAATTCCAGACTTAATAACCAGAACCTCAGGTCTTCTCTTTTTCCTGACTCACTCAAAAGTCATTCATTACAAAACTTCAAGCATCTGCCACCTCCTTCCATTTCTGCAGACCCCCTTATAAAGTAAACTTTTTTGTTATCCATAAGTTTCTCTCTTTAACAGTTCATTACATCTCACACAGCCACGATCTGTTTCATTACAATAAGCCTTATGAATACTTGAGACCTTTTTCCCCCCTAGACTGCGCTCTAAATGTTACCGCATGATGTGTGTCTCCGGCCTCCTGGCTAGGCTCGCAGAACAGACGTGGCTTCTCCAGGATGGGGTTTTTTAGTTTGGACAACTGTTTCATTTTCTACAGCTCGCTCACTCGCCATCCTCACTGCTGTCTTTGGATTCTGTTCATATTAATTTAAGTTTGGGGAGGTTTTCGTTTTCCTTTTTCCTTTTTTTTTTTCAGGAGTCTACCATCACATTGAGGTGAGGGGGTGGAGTGGTTTAGAGGAGGAGAAGGAGGGTGGGAGTGGGGACGCATGGGAGTTTACCATCACTCTCATCAAAGCAAGGGGAAAATGGGGCTCCACCATCAGAAATAAGGAGACAGCAATGAAGGTCTTCTCATCTGGTAGCAATCTCCTTCCTAGCCCGCTTCAGCCACCAAAAGCCCAATCCATCAACAACTGTCATACACCCCTCAGCAAATTGGAAAGTGGGGAGGGGGCTGAACGTAAACGTGGCAACGAATAGATGATCTTTTAAAATGGAAAAATCCCAACGAAACCGTCCCATTTGCACGTAATTGCTCTTGGGCGAGGCTGACGCACGACTGAGCTCTCTCACGCCGAGCGTTTATTTTTGAGACAAGCTTGGTCTCTTTAATGACACGCCAATCCTTTGGTCCCTGGTTACTGTCTGCTCATTAGCCCTGTGCTGTAGCCGAGTGGTGCAGAATTTAGTTCCCTCCCAAGCAGTGTGTGGATGGATGTTTAGGGTGGTCTTTTTTCATGTTCGCCAGATTATCCCCGAACCATGTTTAGGTAGAGTTGAGCGAAATGGGCTGCAGATTGCAAAAGAAAACGTGTACGTTCAGTGATGGATGACGGTGGTATGATCAACTACGTGCCTGTCTGATTTAAAAGAAAACACAGGACTGCTTTTCTTATGTCATGACTCCATTTGTTACCCGTCGCACCACGAATCAGTGATCTTTTGGTTAATATGGCAGGTAATTGCTTTTAGTGCTAAAAATAAATGTGGGAATTGAGAAGGTCGGCGTCGTTAAAAAATAATTATACAGTCCAGGTTTAATCACTGAAATAAAAAAAAAAAACAGGAAAATGACACTATTTATGCACTATTGCTCTGCACTTTTATCCATTAGATCTAAAATAAAACACTTTGTTTACAGTCAAAGGTTGCACTTTAGAGGTGACACATCAATTTTAGGTGAAATAGATTGGATCAGGTCCGTTATTATCAGCATGGTCTAATATTTGCATGAAAAAATTATTAAGTCATTGTAAATGCTTCAGTTCTCGCAGAAACGGTTTGATTTACGCAAGAAGATATTTTGGTTTATGGTGTTTTGGTTCCTTTTTTTTTTTCTCCACACAATTTTCACACAATCATTGCAGAGAATATAAGTGTTTGTTTCTTGTTCAACATGGTAGCTTATAAGTAGAGGCCCTTCTTTTGATCACAGTTCAGCACAGGCACAGCTAATGCTTCAGAGGATTGAGACAGTATAAAGCCTGTATCCCTCATAAGTGGGCCCTATCATATCCGCTTCCTCCGAAGACCTAAAGCACCAGGATCCTGAGTTATATTAGCAGCTCATATGTGCAGATAAATCAGCAAATCTCTGAATTCAATATGTCTGTCTGAGACATGCATGCAACAAACACACTTTAGCTCTATCTCGCTAGAGACCTGGGAAGGTCAGTGCAGGGCTGTGTCTGGGGCTTATGGGATGCTGGATGTCTGCCCTCGCTTGTGTGCCTGAGGAGGAAATGAAGAGTGTCTCTGAACAAAGCCTCCTTAAATGAAACGGCCAAATCATCCAGCCATGGGCTCTCTGTGCTCCCAAGCCTGTGCAAGTCAATAGCCCATAGATAGAGCTTTATGATTAGGGCGAGACAGGGCCGAGTCCTCGGCTACACTGCTCTTCAAAGAAGCAGCTGTCAGGGCCTGAAACCGGAGCCGAGTAGCAGATTTCTCACCGGTTATTAAATATCTCCAGAGGAAACCAGGCCAACAGTCTAGGTTAATATCCTATACTTAGGTCTTTGATTTGGCAGCGACAGACTCCCAGGGAGATGACCAATACATAGTGCTAGGCTCTCTGTACAGTTTGGGAAATCTCTTTATGCTGGAACCGGTCTCCGGAACTTACCTCTGACTTTCAGAGAACCTTCCAAACCAATCCAAAATATTGGAAACATCTAAGATTTTTAGGTTATTATCTGATATTTTCTTAATAAAGTATGGTATATGCACATTATGTTTCTTTGCACATGATGAATTCATTTCATGCCTCGAAGTGAAACAATAATTCCATCATATGATTTTGGGATTCCAAGAAGGATCAAAACACAAATAATAGCTTTGTGGCTCCTGAGTGGTCCATCAGAAGAGTTTTTGCGCTATCATCAGTATTTTGCAGATTCTGAGTTTAAATCTCAATGATGCCAAGAGAACAAAAAACTCTGTGGTCTTTGAGAGGGAAAGATGTTATTACTCCATCTCCTGTTAATCAGGGAGAGAGTAACCAATCTAGCGAATGCGTAAGAGGGCAGATAATTCTTTCCTCCAAGTGTGTAACAGTACACTTTATCATTGCATTGGCATTGTCAACCATCTGGCAAAATTCTAGCAATCAATAAGCACAAGCACACAAACCCAACTGGTTGTTTCAGCCACTGAACAAGGTGGCAGTTTGGTCTACTAATGTCCAGTCTAGGGTATTGTTCCTATAGAATATATACATATGTTTTAGTGCCAGACTTTTAACAGACATTAAGTGTTCAGCTGTTCCATCTCTGACTGGAAAAAAGTACTTAGTTAAGCTATTTATGTCATCACTACAGTATATTGCATGTAGCTTAGCCTGATTCTGCCTTTGCTACACGGTGCAGTCAATCGTTCTCATGAATAGCAATAGACAGTGATGTATAACCAAACACAGTGTCACATTTGGCTCCAGACACCCCAAACATATACTCAGGTCACGCCTACGCTAAGCCGGTCACAAATGAGTGTTCAAGTGTGATGACTTGTCAACCATCTAAACCGACTAAAATTCTTGTCAAGCGTCTCAGTGCCTCTGTCATCGCTGCTTACAAATCTTTTGGAAAATACAATTTTTTTGTTCTTAGTCTTCTCCTGAATGTACCCTTATGCTTGACAACTCTTACTCATGGCAAGAATTCCATTCTCTTGGTGCTTGCGGATGAATAAATCCATTCCTTGATCAACAAATCTAAACTATTTTGCACAATTTTTTGCTTGATATGTCTGGAGAATTGCTCTGTTGTTTGGTCTTCACTCATCACACACTCCCCCTCCCCAACTTCCTCCCACATCCTGGAACTTTGGCCTTTGGCTTGTTTGTGAAACGGTACACAAGCCGGACTCCCCGAGGGATGAAATCGAGAAACGGGAGGTCTGCACCCCCTCGAGCCGTTATCCCATGGGTCCGGCTTGGCTTGCCATTGGTAGGGGCAGTTGATGAGGTGATGGGGAAGGGGGAGTCAGGGAGCTAAATGTCATGGTGAGTTAGTCCAGTTGACCGCTGTGGTCTGACTAGACCGGAGAATAATATTTTTCTAAGATTCCGCAGGTTCCTCTGTCCTCTTGGCTTCCTCACATTCCTCCGGTTTGTCTCCAAATTCACCGATACACTGGACGGTCTGTGCACCGTTCATATGCTGCTGATTGTAATCTTGCTACCTACAGTACCAGAGACCTCCATCTGCTACAAATGCAACATACAAAAACCTTAGTATATTCAGTATATATGTATCTAAATTATTTAAATTTAGATGGATTTTAGATTTAGATGAAATGAATTTTAAATTCATTTGTTTGTGATTACAGGAAGATAAGGAGTGAATTGTTACTCATGCTATCTTTTATAGTTGCTTAAGGCTGCAACATGGATTTATAAACTAGCTCGTTATTTACTATTTTTCAAGACTTTTATTGAATACTAATTTGTTTAGCATGGCACTTGAATATAAAGTGTCACACATGAAAAAAAAAAAACAATGACCCAAACTTGCCTAAATGTTCAACATCAGTAAATTCACATTTTTATTCAATTAAATATTCAATTTGGAAATGTTACATTTGCATATTCGTAGTTGCTTTTTAGATAATAAGATCTTATTATACGGTGAAGTAACACTGTGTTTAATATTCAAAAAAATCTTTGAATTGACTTTTAGGATATTTTTCATAAAGAATAGCAGAAGCATTATCTCTACTTTATTATGTCTTTTACACCTATGTATCAAAGGGAAGTGGTTAGTACGTTAAGGCTTAGTGGTTAGCACGTTTGCCTCACACCTCCAGGGTCGGGGTTCGATTCCCGCCTCCACCTTGTGTGTGTGGAGTTTGCATGTTCTCCCCGTGCCTCGGGGGTTTCCTCCGGGTACTCCGGTTTCCTCCCCCGGTCCAAAGACATGCATGGTAGGTTGATTGGCACCTCTGGAAAAATTGTCCCTAGTGTGTGATTGCGTGAGTGAATGAGAGTGTGTGTGTGTGCCCTGCGATGGGTTGGCACTCCGTCCAGGGTGTATCCTGCCTTGATGCCCGATGACGCCTGAGATAGGCACAGGCTCCCCGTGACCCGAGGTAGTTCGGATAAGCGGTAGAAGATGAATGAATAAATAGGGGATATTTATATGGCACACTGGTTTTCCAAAAAGTCTGTTTTATTTATTGTGACTAGAGTAGCGTATATTTGTACATGGCCAAGATTCCTACTTTAAGAGAGAGAAGCAAATTGACTGACATAAAAATTAACCAACCAGAAAGCATAGAATAATGATGACGCAGTTACTAAATGTTTCCCAGAAAAAAAATGATGTACAAGCTTTTATTTTATTTTTATTTTATTCACAGTGCTCAAAAAAACTGGAAACTGCCACACAAAGCTGTGATCGTTAACATTTTGAATGTTTTGGCCAGAAAATTGTGTACCAGATATGTTGTATTGTGTGGGTTGGAGCATTTGAGGTTGTGTGTGTGTGTGTGTACGCATATGTGTGTTTGTGTGTGTGTGTGTGTGTGTGTACGCATATGTGTGTTTGTGTGTGTGTGTGTGTATGTGTGTACGCATATGTGTCTTTGTGTGTGTGTGTGTGTGTGTGTGTGTGTGTGTGTTTATGTGTGTGTACGCATACAGTATGTGTCTTTGTGTGTGTGTGTGTGTTTATGTGTGTGTGTACAGTATGTGTGTACGCATATGTGTGTGTGTGTGTGTGTTTGTACGCATGTGTGTCTTTGTGTGTGTGTTTGTTTGTGTGTGTATGTGTGTACGCATATGTGTCTTTGTGTGTGTGTGTGTGTGTGTTTGTGTGTGTGTGTATGTGTGTACGCATATGTGTGTGTGTGTGTGTGTTTGTGTGTGTGTATGTGTGTACGCATATGTGTCTTTGTGTGTGTGTGTGTGTGTTTGTGTGTGTGTGTTTGTGTATGTGTGTACGCATTTGTGTGTGTGTGTATGTGTGTGTACAGTATGTATGTGTGTGTGTGTATGTGTGTGTACATATGTGTGTTTGTGTGTGTGTGTGTGTGTGTGTACGCATATGTGTCTTTGTGTGTGTGTGTGTGTGTGTGTTTATGTGTGTGTACGCATACAGTATGTGTCTTTGTGTGTGTGTGTGTTTATGTGTGTGTGTACAGTATGTGTGTACGCATATGTGTGTTTGTGTGTGTGTGTGTGTTTGTACGCATGTGTGTCTTTGTGTGTGTGTTTGTTTGTGTGTGTATGTGTGTACGCATATGTGTCTTTGTGTGTGTGTGTGTGTGTGTGTGTGTACGCATATGTGTGTGTGTGTGTGTGTTTGTGTGTGTATGTGTGTACGCATATGTGTGTGTGTGTGTGTGTTTGTGTGTGTGTATGTGTGTACGCATATGTGTCTTTGTGTGTGTGTGTGTGTGTGTTTGTGTGTGTGTGTTTGTGTATGTGTGTACGCATTTGTGTGTGTGTGTATGTGTGTGTACAGTATGTGTGTACGCATATGTGTGTTTGTGTGTGTGTGTGTGTGTGTGTTTGTACGCATGTGTGTCTTTGTGTGTGTGTTTGTGTGTGTGTGTATGTGTGTACGCATATGTGTGTGTGTGTGTGTGTGTGTTTGTGTGTGTGTATGTGTGTACGCATATGTGTCTTTGTGTGTGTGTGTGTGTGTGTGTGTACGCTTATGTGTCTTTGTGTGTGTGTGTGTGTGTTTGTGTGTGTGTGTGTGTATGTGTGTACGCATTTGTGTGTGTGTGTATGTGTGTACGCATATGTGTGTTTGTGTGTGTGTGTGTGTGTACGCATATGTGTGTATACAGTACTGTGGAAAAATCTTTGGAAAATCTGTCAATTCTGGACATACGTGACCTTTTGACATGAAATTGAAATTTATTAGGTATCAATTATTATTTTGGTCATTATTGAATTCATTTTAAAGGCAACTTCTTTTCAGAATTATCAGTGCTTTTCTTTTCAAGATTTTTCCATAGTACTGTACACACAGTATGCCTTGGTTAGCAATTTATACTGTATCCATTTGCTTTGTTTGTAAAGTATCATTGAGTTACTCCGAATAATCGGATTCTACGGCCTCGCTCTTATTGCAGTCTTATTGCAGTCTTATTGCAGTCTTATTGCAGTCTTATTGCAGTTGTGTGTGTGTGTGTAAGTGAGGAGTCTGGAATTCACACACAGCTCTAAGGCACTTGTCGTAATGGCTTCCAGTGTGCCAGCTTTATCTCTGTCCCTTGGGCTTCTGCATGGCTAATTTCTGTAAAAGATTTCTAATGGGCTCAAGGATGGCTCACTTACAGTTTCATGCCTATCCAGGACTAAAATGGAGATTTTGGATGTTAAAAATTAAAAAAAAACTTAATACCACATGTTCTTGAATCTGATTGGTCAGCAGTTCAGCTGTAAGTAAAATCACAGGTTTAAATTAATTCCCTCTTTTGTCATAAAATTCATGTAGTAGAATCTTATGTACATGGATTTGTATGGCAGATGCTTTATGTAATCTATGACCAATATTAAATTGTGTTTTAATTAATAAAAAAAACAACAACATATAATTGAAATGGTGACGTTTGTTAATTTTATAGAAAGGGTCTCCAGTGTCAGGGCTTACAAGTTTTCCACAATAGAATAGTTTTCAGGACTTAATAGTTGTTTTAATTATAATCTCTTTTTATTATTATTATTAACTTCAAGAGAAAATCAAATATTTTTTGCTTTTTAATGAAACATGAAATAGACTAAAATTGCTGTGGTATCTGGGTGAATTTGGCACATACCCTTAAAGGTGGGGTGTACGATGTTTGAAAGCCAATGTTGACATTTGAAATCACCAAAACAAACACGCCCCTAACCCAAATGGGTGTCACCCCTGTTTTGATAGCTCCGCCCCACACACACACGTAACCCAGGCAACTATTATGGCGGAACCTGCTGGGGCAGCTGGCAGAGGGGATATTTTTATCAGTAAATGAACACAATGAGTAATACTATGGTAATACAAATGTGTTTTTGTAGTACTCCGTTTCACGCGGAAGACAACGTTCAACACCTAGAACCCGATGCAGAGGTAACGGCAGGTATCCGCCATGTCAGTGTTTCAATCGCTTTCTTCTGATGTCAGACATTTGCACTGAACACTCTCTACACAGCATATTGACAAGACACGCCCCTTTCTGCTCATTGGCTACACGTTTGTTTTGTTAGTCGGCCCGACTCAGTTTTCTGAAGCATTTTTTAAACATCGTGCACCCCACCTTTAATGAAAAATATTTAACATTGAGGTAGTAACATGTCACACCACTTGCTAATTATTTTCCTAAAACAGCACACACTGTGAAATGAAATGTTTTATTCCTTCTTACTTTGCGATTCTGCACAAGTCTGTGTAACTACAGTGCCAGGCAGATCAGAGACCTCCATCCACATAAGAGCAAAAGCAGTTGTCAGCTAGGTGGAGCAGGAGCTAACAGCAGATTAATGCCTCTTTAATACCCCTGCTCACTGGGCCTACCCATGTGTTCAGCCAAAGGCTCTTATTGTTCTCCATATAAAGATGAGATGAGCGTAGGAGTACCTTATTTATTGCAGACAGAGATATATATTTTCTAAGGTTTGTGCCACAGTTTTTGCTAAAACTCATTACTGGCTCCAAACAGCACCTTTTCCTTCGCCTGTACTGGAGTTTTAATTCTTCGGTTTTTCGGCACACATTAGTTCTGGAAAAAGTGACTCACACTTTGGCCAGCATGGAGTTCACCTCATCTTCAATGAATCAGTGAGATCTCTTCCCCAGAGGAGAGTTATCTCACTGTGCCTCGGATTTGTCACTAGAATAAAACTTTTCTTGGCTGAAAGCGGGCATTCGATACTCCGTCCTCCCATTTGGGCTGAGCTCGTCAGTGCACTTGCCAGATGTTTACCTTTATTTACATCCACTCAGCTAGAGCAAAGTTTCATTCAGTTACATTCAAACTGAAGCGCAATGACGGACTGCTTTACAACTTGTAAATGATAGGCTGATGGCCGGCTATGTTAAACTCACTATATTTAGAATCCCACACCGTTCATTCAGAAAATCTGCAGTTGCTACTGCGTTCTTTGCATTTTAGCTTCCAGGACGTGAGCTTGTGAAAAGGTCCACATTTGCACATGGTGAGCTAATTGAGAAACTAATCATGGATTTTCTGCCACACTACTATTTCTCCTTACAATCCATACACATCTAAATCTTCCTCCCTTTTTTTTTTTTGTTTCTCTCTCCAACTGTTTCAAAATTCACACCGTTGCGTCTGGGTCTGCTGCTCCGACAGCCCGCACGGCTAATTCACTCAGTGTTAGCAGGCGTGAGAAAGGCTGCAGCGTGCGATTGGATTAGCCTTTGAGTGCTATGTGGGCTAATTGATGAAAATGACCCCGGTGCTACAGAGCACAAGCATTGTCTCCACAGCCACAAAGTCTGTGCCCATCAACAGAAGGCCTAACAGGATTTCTTCACCACGCGCCATCCATTCTTACTTTGTTGGCCTTGGAGACTGTTAAGGTCTGTTGGCAGCAAATGTGGTGCTTGGAAAGATTGTCTTGTTTTTTTTTTTTCTTGTTGTTTTCTTTTTTCTTTTTTTTTTGTCTTAACTTAATCAGCTACTACCAGCCAGAAGTTTCCTGTAAATGCTTGAAAACAAATGCCACTTAAATTTGAACTTAAATTTAAACTTACGATCAAACCGTGGCAAGCAATCTTGTGTCTTGTGGTTGTTCTATAAATTATGCAAGGAATAAAACATGATGGAGTGTGCTGTTATAGGAAAATATCCATGATGGGGTGATGTGGCTTGAAAAGAAGCAAAGTTACAGTTAACACCACAAAGTTTCCTATGAAGGCATGTCAAGAATCTGCTTTATTAATCTAAAAGTACAGAAATTTGTAAGTGGGAATTTTTACTAATTAAAGAAATACATTTTTGAATTAGACTTAGACACAAGTATTAGATTTTTTTTTTTCATTTATTAAAACAGTATAATAGCTATAAACAATCATTCCCTCAATATCCCTCATCACATTTTTTATTTTTTTGACATTTGTAGGACAAAAAAAGTTTATGTGGCCAGAAATACCGCCTGAGAAGCTGTTATAGAAAATGAATTTACACCTTTTGACCATTTAGGGCCTTTTTACACCTGGTCACTTCGTGTGTTTTCTCTGATTCCATAGCTATCTGATTTGTTAAAACTGTTCCATTTACATTAGGCCACATAAATGCGTCTTGGCGAATCGGATATCGATCCGATCTTTCTACTCCCGCCCAAAAATGCTAATATATTTGACCTCATTTCCGGGGTAATTGAAATGTAACACGCTTTTGTGTATGCGGTTTTCAGAACGCAATCAAAAAGAAGACAAAAAACGTCTTTGTTACGAAGGTTATGCTACAAAAAACAGCGTTTACTGTTTGCTGCATTTTCGCAGTGCATTTTAAGACCCAAAGAGACACCTGGGTGAAAGATCACCTGCGAGTGACGTACTTCCGTTTGGGAGGAGTACAGCGCTGACGTATGTGGCTTGAACAACCACATTTATTTACACCTGTCCAGTTTCATCTGAAATGCGTCCCAGACCACCTCCTGAAGTGGAACTAACCATCGGATTTATATCCGTCTCCAAAACGTTTCGGAGGGCATTTAGACCTGGTCTTTTTACCATCGGATAGCTATCTGATCACAGAAAACACATGAAGTGACCAGGTGTAAAAAGGCCCTTAGAATCAAGAAATCAACAGATCTATAATATTAAAGCACCTTAAAGTGTCCTTTTCCTGCTGGCTGTTAGTCACCTTTCTTACTCACCCACACGGATACAAAAATGCATTTGAGCATTTTCTGTGTTCCTATAAATATTTGAAGAGTTCCGTTGATCTAAGGAGAATCGATTTCTTTGTTTCCAAAGTGTCACCACCGGTCTCTGTGGAATGCATTTACCTTGGATTACTTGGCTGACAGCACTTCCTTTTTTCATTTTCATCAAATGTTCAGTTAAAATCCCTATAAACATTGAGGAAAAGTTATTTCCCATTCTGATATATAACAGGCATAAAGTAGGGACACGCATGCTGCTATTAAATGATGATACATTTTCAGTGTGTTTTGGATGTGGTACAAGAGGCTTCCTTTTGCTCCTGAAAAACATTTTCACTAAAGATGGATTAAAAACAGCACTTCTATATCATTTGATATATCCCATATTGTACATTGACCCATGAACACGCCACTTTTTTTTTTTCCAAATGTTCAATGTGTAAGACAGTCCTGTTGCAAATTTATTAGACAAACACAAATAAACAAATTTACAAATAAGCAAAAAAAAAAAAAATTCTCTGAAAATCTAAAATGTAAAAAGCCTCTTTATTTGAGTATAAATATATATTTATATATATTATTAATATATATATATATATATATATATAAATATATATATATTTCTTTGAGTATTTGAGTACTTGAGTAAGTCCCTAGAGTATAGCGAAAGCAATAAATATATTGGGTGATTGATTGAGTCATAGATTACTTATTAATCTCTAGCAGTACATTTTCTATTTCTCAAGTGGAGTCCATGGAATATGTTTCTGTATTATTTCAGTTTCTGAAAAAAAAAACAAAACAACAATGCCTTTCTTCGACTTGTTATCACAGGTCCATCTCCATGACAACTAGAACTGAATGGTGAACAAATCCAGCAGTAATTTCAGTAAAACTCATAATCACATGGTCCACCATGCTCTGTCACTCTGTCTTTTGCTCCTGCAATCATATTTGTCTCTGCCATTCTTCAGTTGCGCACAGAAGCCTTTTAGCAGCTTATTCTGCATGCCCAAATGTCTGATTCTCAGCTGTCATACACTGCAGACTTTCTCTATGGTGGATGGATAGATAAATTGATTGTTGGGAGGGTGGATGGATGATGGATGGATCACTATATCCATATAAATGAATGTGTTGATGAATGGATGGATGGAGGGAGGAAAGGTTACATGGATGGATGGATAGGTGATCGGTCATATAGGTGGGTAGACAGATGGACAGGCAGACATAATCGAGGGTGGGTGGATACATAGACGGAAGGTCAGACAGGAGGATTAGCAGACAGATGGACAGATGGATGGATGGCTGAATGAATGAATATGGGGATAGATGGATGGATGAATCTTTGAATATGGGGCTTAATGGATCTATGGGTTGATGGTTGAGTGGATGGATGAATGTGGGGGTCAGATAGATGGACAGACATGGCAGATGGTCAGATGTGTGGTTAGAACAAGGGATTGGTGAACGGATGGATGGATGAATGGGTGGATGGATGGATGGATGGATGGATGGATGGATGTAAACGGTTTTGGAGTAAAATCGTTTAAGTGATTTCCTTCACTATGGTACTGTTCTATCTTATTTAAAAACTTCAGCATTAAGTTATGCCACCTTCTCCTGGGGATCGACACCAACAGCCTTGTTTCTTCATCCATTTTCACTTACCAAAATCAAGGCTTTTTGCCAAGCATTTTAATTAAATCTTGTGGGATTTTCCAATTCATCTGAGAAACTAATCCAGCATGTTAGAGGAACAAATGTACCTAAGGTTTGAATTATCGAATGCTATAAGTTTTAGCATTGAACTATGATGTGCTTTTATTAAGGCGTGTTAAGACATCATGTGTTAAGGCTACACATGATGTCATCATGTGTTGCTTGGAAGCCAATTCCGGTTAGCAGTATATAAAGAAAGAAATATTTCATTTAATTTATAAATTATTCCATAGGTACTTGTCCCTGGACTCAGAAGATTCCCCAAACAACTGTGTTTATATTCAGTAAAATGTTAATTCATCCATCATTTTACAACACAGCTGCGACGCTGATTTATCTTGCTGGATCTTGGTTGGATCTGGCATGTGCTCCTAATCACAGCTTTACTCAGACAGACAGTGCGGTTAGTTAATGTTTGGGTGGTGTTTCTTACATGTTGTCCTGTATGTGTGTGGCTGTGAAGAAGGAGGGAGTGAGGATGGGGATGATGTATTTCAAGAACAAAGCAGTGAATATTCGTGAAGGAAAGCATGCCTCTGTGATTTGAATTTAAGCATAACATTTTCCTCTCTTCACTGAAAGCCATTTTTGCTGGCCAAGTGTAGGTGATGAGTCGGTTAGGGTTTTTTTTGTTTTTTCAAAATTCGAATTTTGCATCTAGAATTATGCACCTTTTTAATGAGAGTTTTCCCTGAATTGTTAGTGATCCATTTAATTCTTCATTCATTCATTCATTCATCTTATACCGCTTATCCGAACTACCTCGGGTCACGGGGAGCCTGTGCCTATCTCAGGCATCATCGGGCATCAAGGCAGGATACACCCTGGACGGAGCGCCAACCCATCACAGGGCACACACACACACACACTCTCATTCACTCACACAATCACACACTATGGACAATTTTCCAGAGATGCCGATCAACCTACCATGCATGTCTTTGGACCGGGGGAGGAAACCGGAGTACCCGGAGGAAACCCCCGAGGCACGGGGAGAACATGCAAACTCCACACACACAAGGCGGAGGCGGGAATCGAACCCCCAACCCTGGAGGTGTGAGGCGAACGTGCTAACCACTAAGCCACCGTGCCTCCCTCATTTATTTCTTAATAAATATCATTTCTTGTTTTTCTATGTTATAGTCTCTGTTCATATGTGGCATATATTTGAAACACATTCTTAAAGAGCTGTTACACTGGGCAACAAATCAAATCAAAGGGTTATGTGTGTGTGTGTGTGTGAGTGTGTGTGTGTGTGTGTGTGTGTGTGTGTGTGTGTGTTGCTTCTCAAACACAAGCAGGGAAAAACTTCATTTTAATGACGATACACACAATGTAATGCACCTAAACACAACCTGGTGCCAATACTTCAGTCTTTAGTGAAAAGGTTTGCGGTGATGTTTGAGACCTGACTTTATCCATGGCAGAAAGTCAAGGGCATCAAGTAGTGCTGTCCAAGTAAGATATACCCAATGCAGTGAGCAGACAAAGTGATGAGAAAACCTGTGTTAAAAGATGTGTTAATTAAAAAAAGGCAGAATTACAAAACAAAGCAGTATACATAAAATCAGTTTGTTAGCAAACCAGAATGCTAAATAGCTAACTAGCTTGCTTAGCTGATTTACAATAGACAAAATAATGTGATGTGAGAATAGAAATTAAGACCTAAAATGTGTCTTCAGTTGAGTTACCTAGCCAGTTTCCTTGCTAACTGGTTACATACTGTAGTCAGCTACCTAGCCTGTTAACTATTCGTCTACCCAGACAGTTTCCTAGCTGGCAATAATGCTAGCTAAAGTAAATGGAGCATTACAGCTTTATATCGGCACTGATTAATGTCTGTAAATGCTGTAGTACAAAATAGTTACTGCACTTACCATCATGATTAAATGTCTCTTTGTGAGCGTACTGTGCTACAGCTAACCTGGGGTTGTGCTTGAAATAATCAGGAAAATATGGATGACTTGGATAGTTTATGAGGTGTAGAGATATGATTATGCCAGTTGAGAAGTTTCTTGGGCAATAAATATATAGCAAATGTATAATTTAGTGTTTATTATTTTTTAATGGTTTAAAACTACATTCTGGGGCACTTTAACATTTACATGTCCAAACATTTTCTCAATTTGAATACAGGGGATTCTACAGTCAGGGCCAGCTAGTTAGCCTCTAGAGGAAGGCTCTGTTCAGCCTTTCTTCACGTACCATCTGGAGAATCGATGAAGCCAAAGACAGCTGGAGCTCCTCTCCCTGAGCTCGGCCAACTCGGAAACTAAAGTTCAAAGCCTGGCCATTCGGCTGTAATTACCACTGAAACGAGCCTCCGTGTTTTTAGAGAAATACAGTGTAATTTTAACAAACTTTTATGGCTTTGTGGGTTTCACGCATGGTCACACCATGGTCACATGGTCACTCATAGGTTGCTTGATCCTGGACTGATCCACCATGGCATCAACACAAGCCCTATCAAAACGGTTGCTGTTGATATAGGAGAGTTAAAATCGTATATTCTCATCCCCTACTCTCTTCCACCTACCAATCAGCTAAAATTATAACTTGTTGCATGTTCATTTGAAAGAAGCTTCCTTTCTGGCCTCCCAAATCATTTATGGAGCATCTGGTGTCCTCTAGGGACCATATTTCCATTTACACTGGCCTTATTTCGAACATGAATCACAAACAGTGCAAAACTCCCTGAACGTGGAGTGAACTCTTTGTCAGGTCACTGTGTTCATGGCCTTGTCCCAAGTTTTTATGAGATGCATGTGCGTGCAGCTATAGGCTGTGAGGCATTACAGGGTATACATCTTCCTTTTGTACATCTTCCTGATTGCAGTTAAGTGCTCGTTTATCTCATTCCCGTACGAATACTTGCATGAGGTCATCACATTTTCCGAATGTTTTTTTTTTTTTTTTTGGAGATAAAAGTGTCTCTTTGTTGAATAGTTGGAGGAAAGAAGGTCCAACCCGAGATTAAATGTATTGGATTTTTATTGTTTGTGTGACTGGGTGATAAGAGTCACGCTTGAGTTCATGGGCTGTGCTTTATCTAGGTAAACAGCTCTCTCTGGGCCTCTATAGTGCAAGTACAGATTTTACTGTAAATTCTCATGCTGGGTTTCATCTATGAAAACATGTACAAGAACATAATTAGCCATGCTATGAATACTATTATATGAAATCATGCACTTGACTATATAGTGTACAGTTATAGAAGGGAGATTATGTATAATCATGCTATAGAGTGTCACTCAGATGAGGATGAGGTTCCCTTTTGAGGAAGGTTTCTTCCTCATGTTGTTTTAGGGAGTTTTTCCTCTTTAGGGATATATATGAATTAAAAATGTAAAATTGATCCTTTTTATTTTGGAACTTTATATTCCTATAAATAAAATTTTATTCACATCAGATAACTAATCACTTAACTAATATTATACCACAGCGCTGAATGGTGAATTCTCTAATCTAAGCTGATTGGTCAGAATGAGTAGAATCAGTAGTCCATATTCAGTACAAGTTTAATATAAATGGAGACTGAAAAATGTGTCTTTTTACCAAAGCAATTAACTAACTGGTTACCCAACTGGGGGAGCACGGTGGCTTAGGGGTTAGCACGTTCGCCTCACACCTCCAGGGTTGGGGGTTCGATTCCCGCCTCCGCCTTGTGTGTGTGGAGTTTGCATGTTCTCCCCGTGCCTCGGGGGTTTCCTCTGGGTACTCCGGTTTCCTCCACCGATCCAAAGACATGCATGGTAGGTTGATTGGCATCTCTGGAAAATTGTCCGTAGTGTGTGATTGCGTGAGTGAATGAGAGTGTGTGTGTGTGCCCTGCGATGGGTTGGCACTCTGTCCAGGGTGTATCCTGCCTTGATGCCCGATGACGCCTGAGATAGGCACAGGCTCCCCGTGACCCGAGGTAGTTCGGATAAGCGGTAGAAGATGAATGAATGAATGAAAGATTAAATGCACTAGAGTTTTAACCAGCACTGATTGTCATTAAACACTGAAGTAAAAATCAACTCAACTTACTACGATGAATAAACTAATAACTAACCATGCGATAAACATTATTACTTTAAGACTTGCAAGTTTACCTTAACTAAAATTATACCACTGTGCTGAATGTTGAGTTCTGTAATCTGATTGGTCAGAATGTGTTGATTAATTTTTAATAGCAGCAGATCTGACTGCAGTTCAAGTTGCTTACAGGTTTATATCCATGCACATGTTTTAAAATTCTACAAATCTATACAGGGATTTGGATTGTAAATGTTGTGCATTAAAACAGATTTTTAAAAAAGTGTCATTGTTCAAATGCTAAAGGTTATTAACGTTTATTTAATAATAATTATTATTTATATAGAACTTATGATAGGTGTCACCTGTGTCTAGGCTGTGTAACAGTCAGAGGTAAAGCTGTAATATTAAGGATAGTGAGAGAGAGAGAGAGAGAGAGAGAGAGGTGGGAGTCTGGTGATTGAATGAATGTTTATAGCTGTTATAACACAAGTGCTAACAGGAGCAACCTTGTTTCATTATGTTCAACATTAAATGTAACTGTATACAGATAAAAGAAACAGCCTGCCAATACAAAATTGGTTTGCATCGGGAAATGTCTGTGGTGGAAGCGGATTAAAACATTTAGAGATGTGCGGTTACTGAAAACCGTAACTCCACTTTGTCTTGGATCACATCACTAACCCTAATTATTTTCAGCATTATAACAGCACTGGCCCTGAAATATTATTCCTACGGTATTTTACTGCTTGTGAATTTATTTCATTAGTTATCAAAGCATGAATTTAATGAATAAAATGTTTGTAATGTTAACATGTTCATTTGTTTTGATGTTAATGGAATAGACCATCAGTGACAGTTTTCATTCATTCATTTTCTACCGCTTATCTGAACTACCTCGGGTTACGGGGAGCCTGTGCCTATCTCAGGCGTCATCGGGCATCAAGGCAGGATACACCCTGGACGGAGTGCCAACCCATCACAGGGCACACACACACTCTCATTCACTCACACAATCACACACTACGGACAATTTTCCAGAGATGCCAATCAACCTACCATGCATGTCTTTGGACCGGGGGAGGAAACCGGAGTACCCGGAGGAAACCCACGAGGCACGGGGAGAACATGCAAACTCCACACACACAAGGCGGAGGCGGGAATCGAACCCCCAGCCCTGGAGGTGTGAGGTGAACGTGCTAACCACTAAACCACCGCATCCCCAGTGACAGTTTATTTATTTTAATAACTAAAAATCCACATTAAGTAGATTACAGCAATTACAGCAAGTTGATATTTTATTGAAGTCTGGACTCTGGATTTTGGAACATGCTTCTGAATTTTATCATGTGGTATGTGGTAGCCTATTGGTTAAAGTGTTGGACTATCAATTGGAAGGTGGTGAGTTTGAATGTCAGGTCCACCAAGCCGCCACTGCTGGGCCCCTGAGCAAACTGGGCCCTTAACCCTCAGTTGCTCGGTTATATAAAATTAGATAAAATATAAGTTGCTTTGGATAAGGGTGTCTGCCAAATGCTGTAAATGGATATGAGTTATTAACCATGGGAATGGTTATTATGAACATCTGTTAATGCAGGTGTTAAAGGTGGGGTCTCCGATGTTTGAAAGCCAATGTTGACATATAAAATCACCAAAACAAACACGCCCCTAACACAAATGGGTCCCACCCCTGTATTGATAGCTCCGCACACACATACATACGTAACCCAGGCAACTAATGGAAAGAAATGTGTCTTTATCATAGCTGAAGGGAAGAACAATACGACTGCAGATAAACAAACAAGCAAAAATGACACACAAGCATAATCATGTAAAGGACAAAGGCATATATTAGTTCTGTGTAACAAAGCAAAACCAACGTTACTCACCTATTGAGAAGGAAAAAAGGGCCTCGGCGTCTTAAGTAAAGTTGGTCACATATTCACAGATTGGAGTTTCCCGAGTCAATAACTCCTGAGCTAAACGCTGTTACTACACAAAACACGGTTGTAGCTGCGTCTCTACATTACTACGATAGAAAAGAGGTGTTATTTGTGTAGTAACAGTGTTTAGCTCAGGAGTTATTGACTCAGGAAACTCCAATCTGTGAATATGTGACCAACTTCCTTCTCCTTCAGTTCTCTCCAGCGCTGGAAAGCTGATCCTATATTAACACGTCCTACTTCTTACCTTATCGTAAGCCTTTCTTCACTTTCTTTCTTTGTTTTTATCCTCCATGTCAATGTTAAAACCGCTTTCTGCTAATGTCACACATGCGCACTGAACGCTCTCTCCGCCCATATTGACAAGACACACCCCTTTCTGCTCATTGGCTACACGTTTGTTTTGATTTTTGTTTAGTTTGTCGTCCCGACTCAGTTTTCTGAAACATTTCTGAAACAACGGAGACCCTTCCTTTAATTATTGGGCGAAAATCATCAATCAGTTAAAGTGTAAGTTAGTTTATTATTGTTCTGGATTATGTTTAAATTATGATTAGTCAAATACTGTGTTAAAGCTTAAAGCTTAATCCTTAATCAATAAAGCCATGAATCATTATTGAATAAACTGACATGGGACAACTGGACCCAGTGGTATAATGAAATATGCTGATAATGATCTATACTTTACTCGACTTTAACACCTTATTACACCATAATATTGTTGTTCATGGATGGTCAAGCTTCATATATTGGCATTGTACAGAAAAAACACACAACGCTCCCAACAAAGATTCTTAGGAATCTGCACTCAGTCCAGCTTTCCTCCAGCTCACACACTGCAAAGCAAAACAACATAAAAATTTTCTTGCTAGTCAGGGAAAATGCCTTAAGTCAGCTAAAAACACCACTTCGCTACCTATGAAGTTTCTTTCACAGCTCTTTGATCTCTGAACCTTTGCTCACGGATGGCTGGAAAGAAGCAGAACGTTGGTGTATCTCATAGCACTGAAAAGCATCTGACATCCAATGCAAACGTTCAGGAATGTGATGTTGATATGATTAAACTGGAAAGACCTACTGTACACTCTCCTGAGGGAATTACAGTTAGCGCTCCACTTGTAGATGCTGAAGGTGCCAAGGATTTTTTCTTTTTTGGCCACTGCATAGAGACAAAAAGTTTGTTTGAGGATTTTGCATTAAGTGCAGTTGCACGTTTCTTAACAACTCCCTTAATGCTACTTTGTTCAGTTTAAAATCCAGGATCGACAGTAATTTTTCTGCCAGCACTATTTCACCACACCGGGTATCACATTCTAACTAACATAATGGAAAATCTATTCAGATTTTACTCCCTTCTTTAAATAAACCACTTCATGCATAGACGTTAGGTATTGAAAATGTGCTGTGTTACGGGACATGGGAACAAATGGCAAGTCGTGCTGAAGTTCAGGATGGACAAGCTTGAGGAATTCCATTAACCCTTTTTACCAGTAAACAGATATTTTCAATCAATATAAACAAATCAATTATTTTCAGTCTGATATAAAATGAGTCAGGACTCAAGACTTGGTTGTCAGTGTGTTTTTCCCTTTGTTGATAACCTTACACAGAATTTCAAATTTATAATAAAAAATATATAAAGAAATTAATTAATTAATTAAATGAAAAAAAAATACATAATATGTACATAATATACAAAAAAAAATCTTGTTACTTGTTATTATATATAAATTACCTCATTTGCACATGCTTGTGTGAACGGGGTTTACTTGTGTTTGTAAAATCTTATTTCTCTGTATGTTGCTACTGGATGAGATATAAAATGTCTTCCTCAGACATGTCAGGATTAGCAGCTAGCACAATTGAATGTCCAAGACAGTTACTTTTTAATCTTATTTGTTTCTGGTTATCAGTAAGTTTTATAGTCCCAATTCACAGTTCCACTTCTGTCTAGTGCCGCAGACCCCGAACAGATGAGACGCATCTATTCTGAGACTTTGAGATAAACACATACTTTTCTCTCCATTCATTTTTAAACATTCTGATATTTTGTCAACTTCTTCTAAAAAAACAAGCCATGTCATTAGTTTGCTAATCTGCTGCAGGATTTGGGCTGGTTCGTGTTTAGAAGATCAGATGAGTCAGTATGATCTGCTGAAATATTTTGCTGGTGACCAAAACAAGTGTATGAAAATGTGGAAAAAATAAAAAGTAATGGGAAGAACATAACTGAATGTCGTATGTATTTTTAGTCTTTACATGAGAAACTTGAGTAAAAACAAACCTTAAGCATTAAAACTACTTGTAAGGTAAGGTAAGGTACTGTAAGGTAAACTTTTATTGTCCCCAGTAGGGAAATTTGTCTTGGGCCATCACCCATGCTGCAATCATACAGTACACACATTAGACAGATACAATTCACAAGATACTGAATACATAAAATAGCAACTATGTCCTTCCCCTATTTAACGACTTCACCGAAGACTTAAAGTAGACTTAAAGTGGCAAAGTAAATGTAACCTTGCGTGTCTGTTACTTAAGTGACTATTCTTAGCTTGTGTACGTATTGCATAGTGTTACTCTAAAAAATTGTTAGCTCGGTTACTCGGCTTTTTCTAAAAAAATCAACTAGGTATGTTAGATTAATTATATTCGTTCATTGAAATGTATTCGTATCTTAGATACAAGAAAATAAGGTGCCTACAGTAAGTTGTACAAAAGAAGTCACCATCAAATCCATAAGTAATAAGTAAGTACAAAATTAAACGATTTTTTTCTACACCAAGAAACTTTGAGAACTTGCAATGTACAGATAAAATATACATCGTTTAAGCGAATATGTAAAAAAATAAAAATAAATAAAATAAATTAAAATAAATAAATAAAAAGTAAAAAAGGTAACTCAAATATTAACCATTATAGGTCTTAAAAATGCTAACGATAAACCTGTATTTAAAAAAAAAAATCTATCTCAGAATGAAATTTCCATACAGTATGATACTGCATTACAGATGAAGCAGGCCATTTTTGGAATACTGTTCGAATAGCCTGTGTATATGAAATACTGCAGATCACATTGTATTACGGAATAAACTAGAAATACTTCTAATAATTTTCTCTGCTGAGTTTTAAAACAAACAAAAAATAAGTTTTAATTGTATGTTCTGGGAATAACTGCTGCCTACCTCAGTAAAAAACTTAACACAAGTCTGTGGAAAGTGAAAGTCTGAAATCAGCTGTTCTGAGTTCATTGTTGTTCTCAAAAAAAGTGCCTTATAAGCAAGAAGAGAACATTGTGGATTGGTTTTGTCTTCAGGCGATAACCCAATACAGTATATAACTGCTGAAAAGGCCAGAGCTGGAAGTTTGAGTGAGTTTTATCGACTAGAATGCTACTCAAAGGCTAAAAATGAGATTTTAAGGAATCGGTATACGATGTCATCTATTTTATCAGTGGATTGAATTTATCCTCGACTTTCACTTCTGCTGACCATATGGCTTTAAAATTTCCTGTCACATTCAGCTTGATCTCATCAGGGTTTACACAGTTAGCATGAGATTAGCCATGTGTCCCAGAGCTTGGCGTTCTTGTTAGTTTTACTCATCGTTTAATCACGATTCGCTTCTGAGATATAACCAGCAGTTGTCCACTCACTCTTGGTTTATTTTGACAACGCTTTCTCAGCTGAACAGCAGTATCTGATGTTAGCATTCGGACGTGCCGTGTTTAAGGCTGCACAAGGTGGTCTCGCCTGCACACACCCCTCTGCCAAATGACATATAATCCCCTTGAAAAGTGGCTGATCTCCTTAACATAAACCCACTCGCTGCCTTCTAAACCCCTTCACACGTTCGCTGGAGGATATGTTATCCGCTATCATGTGACGGTGGAATCGTTAGCCCATCAAACGAGCTTAAATGTTTTTTTTTTTTCTCTTGCAAAGTTCACAAGATCCCATGATTCGACTTTTAATCCTACTCTTGTTAATTTTTCCTTCTTTCTTTCAATCTTATAACAAAACAAAGGTCTTTGTTTTGTTTCACGTAAATCTTTTATGTGCCTCAGTCTTGGAGGTTAGCTAAGGATCTTGATTGCAGTTTGCTTGTGTTCTGTTTTTAATTCAGATATAAGGAAGGAAACACATAGTGATAGTGATAAGAAACAAAAATCAACAATACTATATCATAATGTAGCCTGTTGATTTATTTACTAGAGTACATTTTGAAGATGTTTATTTATCTATTTATATTTGAATTTTAATGTTGTGGAAAGTCCATAAAACAAGTTACTTCCAGGTATTATTTATATATAGTACAGTGTATATATACAGTACTGTGCAAAGGTTTTAGGTGTTCAGGTGTGAAAAAATGCTGTAAACAACGGCATCAAAACAGCAGCAATTCTTCTAGGTACACTTGCACACAGTTTGTGAAGGAACTCGGCTGGTAGGTTGTTCCAAACATCTTGGAGAACTAACCACAGATCTTCTGTGGATGTCGGCTTTCTCACATCCTTCTGTCTCTTCGTGTAATCCCAGACACACTCGATGATGTTGAGATCAGGGCTCTGTGGAGGCCGTGCCATCACTTCATGCTGGTTTGAAGGCAAAAGTAACACCAAATATTGATATGATTTTGATTTTTTTTTTTGTTTGCTCACTTTGCACTTTGTAAATTGACAGAAATAAACACTCATTATTTATATTTCTGAAAGCATTCTTTGTTTACAGAATTTTTTCACACCTGCCTAAAACTTTTGCACAGTACTGTGTATATATATATGTATATCGTCGCTGTTGGGCGGAAACCTCATATGTCCAAATTTTGTCAATTTCATATTTTTTCACATATCGATGCTATTGGTCAGTCCCCACGAGGGTCTGTTACTTTTACAAGTTATTAACCAATCTAAAGTCTTGAAAATAGCTTGAGCGCAAATCTCATAACTCCATTGGACACTTCAACTGTCCACCTCTTCCTCACTCCACCGGAGAGCTTCACGGCATATTTCTCCTTAATAAGAGTCGCAACGAATCAACACGTCTTCTGAGGTAAATGTCTTCAAAACACTGGGCTCAAAGAAAAAAAATCTTGACCCCCGCTAGTTCTGGTGCTCGTCTGAGGACAGGAATTTAGCGCAAGACAATCCACTGCAACGCGGACTAAACCCTGTGCACTGCAGATAAGGTACGGCGTTTTTTTAATTTCCTGAAAAATAACGGTTTTGGAGATACGAGGATTCCGTCTGACAGTGACGATATATTAGCTACAAAGGTTAGGAATCTCACCAGCCTAAAAAATCCTGAAGACAATCCCATGTCAGAATACCTCAAGTTACTGGAGACTCCTTCCAAATATGCTAAACAAACATCTCCTTGAAGAAAGTGTCACCATATTAACAATTAAATACTGTGTCACGATATTGCAATTGTGACATTTATAACATTACAATAATCTGATAGAGTTGAAGCTATTGTCAGTTTCTGTTATAGACAAATGAATCAACTTTTTTAAATAAGATTTGTGTGACATTTTTTGTTGGTTGTACAGTACTATAGTAACATAACTCTGATTCTGGTTGTAACGACTCACTGAAATTATTCTCAAGCTCTGATCCCAGTTTTTGATAGACAGAGCAATATTAAATGACCTCCTAGCCAAATAACTGACCATGCACTGTAAATCTTAGGTTTTCTTTTGTGATGGTACACCAGATTACAGCGTGTCAAAGTAATTGAAACCTTATTAAAATGATTAAAGAGCCACTTATTTATTAGAATCTGTGTTGAACGATGTGCTTCCTTCATGTTGTTTTATGTGGCTCTATTTCCATAACCAGCAGGCCCTCTGTGCCTCATCAGCAGATTTCCCCTCTAATAGAAAAGCCATAATATGACCAAATTATCTTTAAGCTGCGCTAGATATTTTCCCATCAGCCCAGTGTCTTCTTTTTGCCAGATACAACGGTAGAGAAGCAGTCTGTCTAGACAGATTGTCTTTGATGTGTTTTTGTTGAAAACACTGTACTGTCTTTGTCTGTAATTCTGTTTCTCAAAACAGGGTAACATCCTGGGGCCTCATCCTTCAGTTCTGTACACACACACACACACACACACACACACACACACACACAAACATGTGCACACACACACACATGCACACACGCGCACACACACACACACACACGTGCACACACATGCCCACAAACACACACACACACACAAAGACACACACACATTTGTCTTACAAGCCTTGTAAGGGTCTTTCACTAATTATTAATGTAACTGGTATTATTAATATAACCAACACTTCAGTAACTATTATAATAAGAAACCTTTTTTGCATGCAGTTTTCCTCATGCTCAAAATCGACACATTTTTATTCTTGTGAGGACCCACAACAATACAACTTTATGCTGAACATGTGTTATATTAGGTCTAATGCAAATGCTGACCTAATGAGTCATGCCACTTGGAGCCAAAAGAATAAAAAAGCTAAAAGAAATACTTAATGTTTCCAGTTATACTGTTGCAGTCAACTTACGAAAGATTTGATTTGTATTAAGCAGTTAAAAATTCCTTGACGGCCATTCAAGTGCCGCTCATCAACACCTCTATGCGTTTTTTGGTGTTGCCAGATTGCATAGGATCCCCCACAACGATGCTGTGTTTGTTTTATGCCAAAAGAAAATGGCCTTGGGCTGGAGGTTGTAATTTGTCAAAATGACATTTCAGGGCTGATTTACAATGAATTGGGGTGAGTTCTGAACCACAGTTTGGACTTGAAACAGTGCATCCAATCTGGCAAGAACATCTTGAACTTGTTGAACTTTTTGTCGACAAAGCATTGTGCACGTTCAAGAAATCAGGCTCTGAACTATATTACTGCTTGTTGCTGGAGCAGACATTCAAATTAGTACAGTATTATTTGTGTGGCACTTTCAATAGTACAACATTGTCACAAGCCAGCGATAAAAAGTTGGAGAAAGCATGAAGAAGCTCTCAAGATCCTCTTCTGGGTGTCACCCCAGATAATGGGATTACTGTATGAATCACTACAGTGTACAGATGTAGTAGTGTAAAGACAAGCTGTATTAAGTTTGTTGTAAGGAGATTCACTATAAGCAGATTGTAAATCCTTGGATTAGGACAGGGCTTTATGATTATAGTGGTAACTCTTAGCTACAAATCTGTAGTATCCAGGTAAGATTATAAACTAAAGCTAGCATGAGATTTAGGCAAGTCCAAATCTTTAGAGTGTTTATGTTGGCCCATCAGAATCAGAAACAGTCTTATCAGGATGAATCCACAAGTCCAGGCCATATTTTGTACCATTTTAACCGATCAAATAAGAATGCATTTAACATGATAATTTATTGTGGTTTATTTATATAATTTTATACATTTACGACAAGTGCCAGAAATCTTGATTTGTGTGTATGTACATATTCATATATATATATATATATATATATATATATATATATATATATATATATATATATATATATATATATATATAAAGTATATATAAGTATATCATCAGTCTAAATACTCTCTTTGGAGGTAATACAGTATACAACAAATGAACAGACAAGTTTTAAGTTCTAGATTAAACATTTCAGGAAAAGAATGATGATGGATGATCCGAGGGAGCGTGGTCTAGTGTGGGTGGTAGATTTTAGAGATAGATAATCATTTAATGTATAAAGAACTGTTGAATGAATCGTTTGTCATGAATAATAGCAAAACAATTGAAGGTATTTTCTGCTATTTAATTTCTTCAAATGCACTATGATTTTTTGTTTTTATATTTCAGCAATGTCTGTTTAATCAGACTGAAACTATTTCAACATTTTTATGCACCACCAATTTTTATTATTATTTTTTTTAATTTTTTTTTTTTTCACTGAACCACTTAACGACCTCCTCGTTCAGTATCGTGTAACCAAACTTTACAGGAAGGTGTTTCATCTCGTCAAGGACCACTAACTTCCCCAGCTCCTCTAATGAAATTTCAGCACAGAGACCTTCCAGTTTCCACTCCTTTATTTTTAGTCTGTCCGACATAAGACCCTTGCATTGTTCTACCAAGGAAGCATTCGGTGTAAAGATATCCGCTGACAGTTTTATACAGAAATGTGGTCGAACTGTTTGGAGACATATCCTGCGTTATAAAACAAAAGGCTGTGTTTCATATCACAGGTGCTTTCAAAGTCTTGCCTAATACATAAACACGAAAACATAAAAATCTGCATTTGACAGATGAGCCATATGTGAGCTGACGTGGACGGTTGTTGATGGAGATGCACCGATGATAAATCTTGTTTCGTCACGAGATTTCATTAACCTCCGTATAGAGCGGTTTCTTGTGCATGACATGTCTGTGAGCTGAAATATGTTTCACCATGTTGCATAACCCTGCAGTGAGACAATGTAGGTGGAGATGAAAGGGGGGTGAAATTGGGCCAGCGGATGATCTCAGAGGAATGTGCCCTGAGCCCTGAGCTTTTTTGAGGAACAGCACCTGGTCAGTCCAGAATGTCTGAAATATATAATAAAGATGAATTATTCACAAATCACCACGTTACACAATTCAAATATATTGCCTTTAGTTCACACCAGGAATAAATGTTGTAGAGTGCTCATCAATCCACAAGAAATCATTACAATGGATTTAGCAATAAAGTTTTGCTCCTAATTAGTCAGGGTTGAAATCATTGAGTCGTTTGACAGGACATGAGTCATTTGGTTTCGGTAAGCTAATACATTGATTCAGATTTATTTATTGAGTCATTTAGTTCAGACAACAGTTATGCAGTCTAATCACACCTAAAATTAATCAGTTTTTTTTTTTGTTGTTTTTTTAATATGGCCTTTCGAAGCAAGCAATGTGCGAGCGAGCATAAATCCCTGCTTTTGAATATTTACTGTATTTTGAGATTATACTTTGAAATCCTCTTATATTGTTGAGCTCTAATTGTTTTGCACAATCCAGAAGAAAACATAATTGCTGTTCATGATGTTACTTAATAATTTATTGCCAGTGAATCATTATGCCTTGTCAAATGCAGAGCTACAGTATCATTTATTAAACGACTCACATATTCGTTGAACTCTCGGTAAACAAAATTGCAACTACAACTCACACAATTAAAAAATGTCTGAAAAATGCCAACAGATAAGCTTTCCAGCCAAATAGAAAGCATTCACCACATGGCATTGATTGATATCAGTTCATGCACTTGAACTGTGAATGAAACAGAGTTGGTTAAAACCCAACATGCAACGTACACTGGTGTTTCATTCTGCCTTATCATACATTTTTAATCACGATAAAGAAATTAATCTTTTATTTTCCCACATATCTGATCCATAATGAGTCATGTGATGTGGTAGCCTAGTGGTTAAGGTGTTGGGCTACCAATCGGAAGGTTATGAGTTCGATTCCTACGTCCACCAAACTGCCACTGATGGGCCCCTGAGCAAGGCCTTTAACCCTCAATTGCTCAGTTGTATAAAAATGAGATAAAAATGTACGTCGCTCTGGATAAGGGCGTCTGCTAAATGCTGTAAATGTATTTCTCCCTCTGTCGATAACCTTATACAGAATTTTAGAGAATGAAGATAACACCGTCAAATTTTAGTTGATTACGAAGCACTTGGGACATCTCTCTATATGATAGTGGACAAACTACAAATTCTTCAAATCCTGAGTGTCCACTATCATATGAGCTTCATATCAACCACCACTGTAGAGTTAGACATGACAAAGATGTTCAGTACTGAACATGGATGCAACCAAACAGGAGGAAATTCCATTATTTGGCCTCTTGGTAAAAAGAGTTAGCAATGAATTTCTCTTTTTGTTGGTGTAAAAGTTGCTTAGTGCTCTGTTATCGAATCTTGAAGCAGTGAAATAGATTGGAAATTGGTATGTCAGGTTACAGCTCAAGTCCCTGGAGAGCCACAAGGAGCCATTGGGTTTGAGAGTGAACCGGATTGAAAAAAAAAATTAACATGCTTTGGTCCTTAGGATGTACAGTACAGCAGTTCAGCACAAAGCACTTCATTCACGTCGATTTATAATTAGAATAAACATAAACTGTACATTCAGGCACTGTCTTAGCTACAAAAAAATCCATCTATTTATTTATTTTTTTCAACACTTGATAAACTGTGATAAATGAGGCTCAAAATGAATTCTGACAAAACATGATGTATCTCATTACTGTGAGGGTTTCATTTATTCAACAATCAGTGATCCTTCCTTTAATTTCCGAGCTTTAATGAAGAAAAATTGCTGAGTCATTACCCATATGGTACAGTGGATGTAGGAGTCTATAGTCTATATAGTGCAACAGCTTTTAACAAACTAGACTCTAGACATTTTATTTTAGACTGACATTTCTCTTTAGGAGGTTGAATGAGAGCAACACCCCGTTTTATTCAGTGTCGTGCAGGGAAATGTCAGCCGAAAATGAAAATCATGGCTTTATAGACTGAACTTTAACGCTGACCAGCAGGGTCTGGTTTGGCAACGCTGTCACAACTAAAAGCTCATGCATTGTGAGCTGGAATCTATTGAAAATCAAAGACATGGTCTTTGCCCTGTTAATGTTCTTGTCATCGGTTTCATATGGTGAAGCTGTTTTATGTAGAAATGTTCTGGAGATGATGAGATATTCCCTGGCAGTTAAAATGTCAGCTGATCCCAGCTAAAGACTTCTATTGTCTGATCCGTACGAAGCTGCAGAGAAAGACATTGTGCATCGATTTTGCGTAACGCAACGCAGCTAAATTCTCAAATCTGATTGGCCCAGTATATATAACAGTAAAAGTAAATAACTAAGTAAATTACTAACAGTAAAGTCAACTGTAAGCCTAATCACAGGTTTATGTAATGGTTTCCATAGTAACAGCTGATTTACTGTATTGCAGATGCTCCACATTCATGAATTTGGTGATGAAATTATCTAAAAATTGCTTCAATAATAAATGATCATATACAGTATAATCAGGGATTTGTCGAAGACATATATATTAATATAACATTGTTGGAAGGAGTTCAGTGCCACAAATGGATAAAAGTGATGGAAAAATCACATGCTGCATCACATGACTTTTTTTCATGATTATTTTCTATAACAGGACATTCATATGATTGTGAGTCAACATGTAAAGGTTCCTTAATACAGACTTTTTTAATGTCTGATGTGCATAAGATAATCTTATATATCAGAACAGAAGCTCAAATATACAGACATGCCAAGTTTCTGAGAGTAAGATACCCCTCTCTTAAAGTCACCCCAGGGTAATGGTGTGGCATCGGTGGTACAGATACTGACTCGTCGCCCAGTCTGGGTATGAGCTGTGTGGTTGAGCTGGTCTTCATGAAACCAGCATTTTTTTTCGTCAGGCTCCACCATGGGATTAATGCGATCGGCACTGTCTCGCATTAACACAGACAAATGGGATTTTTTGCGTTGGCTGAAAACTTTCCGTCTTCAAGGTTCGCTTTTTATTAATGACTTTAGTTTGTGTGGGCTTTTTTGAAGAATGTTTCTATGGCTGAGAAGTAGCTAAATACGATGTGTTTCTAATTATAGAGACTTATGTTTTATGGATTTAAAAATATAATGTGACCTTGAAAGTTAAAGAGTTTGCCGAAAAAAAAAAAAAAAAGTTATTTATGGCTGTTAGTGTTTAGGACTAAAGTAGGGATCTGGATTAAATTTGACATGTTAAATTTGCTCTTGGGAACGTCATTCACATCCGTGCTTAGGTTTTACTCCATATTGCGGTCTGCCATGTTTTGGTTGTGTAATTGAAGGCTCTGTTTTCTACCCTGATTCTGTGTTCCAACATACTGATGCATCATGTTCACATGTTCATATGTGCTCTCCTCTTAGTTATAAACGATCCGTGACGTCCAGGAGCAGTTGTACATACAGTATGTGACATATGCGCTGTGGGACATGAATAAATGTCAGATGAGACAGAAGTAGGGTGAAAGGTCACGATAGAGCACTTGGCCATCTGCATGACCCATGATCCTGAAGCTCACATGCTATCACACAGTGACTGATCTGATTAGAGATGCTTGTCACTTAGGAGTGTGTCTTAGATCCAGCATGTGGATCGTTAATCTTGGATGTCTTACACTTATTTATAACAGGAATTTTAAAAAGAGGTATAGTTGAGTTGAATTGTCTATTTAGATCAGCTGTGTGAGAAGTTACATTAGAAAATCGCATGTTTATATTATTGTGTTTATTCATTTCTAATGGAATACGTAATTCATAAGGACTTACATGGCTGGAATGAACTGATTTCACAGACAGTCCACAATATTAACTGTAACTATAAATGGAAAAAAAAGAAAGATCTTTCGTTCTTCAATAATAAAATACTGGCATTGACAAATATTGGTATTAACTAATTAGGCACTGGGGGGCACGGTGGCTTAGTGGTTAGCACGTTCGCCTCACACCTCCAGGGTTGGGGGTTCGATTCCCACCTCCACCTTGTGTGTGTGGAGTTTGCATGTTCTCCCCGTGCCTCGGGGGTTTCCTCCGGGTACTCCGGTTTCCTCCCCCGGTCCAAAGACATGCATGGTAGGTTGATTGGCATCTCTGGAAAATTGTCCGTAGTGTGTGATTGCGTGAGTGAATGAGAGTGTGTGTGTGTGCCCTGTGATGGGTTGGCACTCCGTCCAGGGTGTATCCTGCCTTGATGCCCGATGACGCCTGATATAGGCACAGGCTCCCCGTGACCCGAGGTAGTTGAAAATGAGTGAATGAATGAATAATTAGGCACTTGAAACCCTGGCCAGTGTAGTGTTGGAGGATTCACACCTATATACATGCAGCCTGGTGGACATTTTACACTGATTTCACATTCTTTAAATAAGAACAGTGTGTTAAGATTGAATTAGCAGAGCAATAGGACAGCTTTTTTTGTTTCCTCCACAGGATCAATATTCATGGTCGGCCTGCTTTAGCCAAAGCTTTGGTCACTCAGAGGTTTGCCACTCAAACATTGGTCAATAGTGCCAGCAGGAAAAATCTTGAGCTGTGGACAATGTGATACATGTATTGTTCTCTGATGAGTACACCTTCTTTCCCACACCTGAGAGAGTTACTGTGTGTAGAAGCCAAAAATAAAGCTTAAGATCTGGACTGTTGCATGTCTCGATTGAAGCACACGTCTGGATCAGTGATCGATTGGGCTGCAATGTCATGACATAACCTGTACATGTATAAATGTGCATATGTGTGTGTGTGTGTGTGTGTTATCTATAAGCTTCACAGCTTTACCCATCAAGCATATCTGCCTAAATTGATTAAAGCACACATTTCAACTCTCATTAGGATTTGAAAGCGTTACAGTTTACTGTCCTTATTTCATTTGTATTCTGTATAATAAAATCATCTATATAATAAAGAATAAGAAACTCCAGGACTTTAAAACTTTTAAAAACCTTTTAACTAGCTCACATACATTTTTAATTTGACATTTTAATCTAAATGATGAGTAGAAACAAGGCCGGAAAATGGTAATAGCTTCATAAGCACGTATGGAAAAGGGTGAAAAAAAGGTTTATTGTTCATTTCAGTCAGCTAGTAGTTAATAACTGAAGTATTGTGTATTATCTATAATTAAAAAAATGCATTTGCATAAGCTACAATGGTTAAACAACCTTTGTGATGGCAAACTGGAAGAGTTCGTCGAAGCATGTCTTACGGTACCCAGGAGTCAGGGAATACACCTGTGAGTATGCGGTTCGGTGAACTGGAATATGTTTACATTGTCAAACCCACTGAACCCAATCACAACAGTCTATAGCGTAAGAAAAGTCATCTAGGCTTGCAAGAACCTGTATATTTCCAAACCTGTTAAATGGTGAGATCATACAAAAAAGTCCAGTAGTGTGAAAGATGCTGAACATCTGTGGTGCAACGGTCCAGCCTTACGCCACCCGATACCACAGTTCATGACTCGGGTTCTCTGTGCAGACAGTAATTATCCCCTCCACCTGGAAGGGGTCTGTGATCAAATGAGCTGTGCCGCCTTATCGACTGATCTGTGATAACCATGAATTAAGCAGGAGGCCCGGTTTTGCCGTGGGTCCACTGACCCTGTTTGTCCTACATAATCAGACTTATCTTTTGTTCTACCATAAATGGTGCAGAACTTTGCAATTTTAAATACTTTGTGTGGAGGCTGTTTCTGTGTACAAGAACCTGTACTTGGCCTCCTAGGTGAAGGCTTCCACCCAAACAGACTGTATAGGAAATGCTCGAATTACAATATGGACCGTTCTGATAACACTCGTTGGCATGAAATTCAAACTTAAATCTGCAATAGTTTCTGATATCACAGCAAGATAGTACAAAAGAGACTTAAAATACGATTTGCAATTTGTTACGTCAAGACAAGCTTTTATAGAGGGCTGGGAAAGTTTGGATACGACACATGAACCCCGGTTAAACATTACGTGTATGCTAGGGCACGACACCGACATTATCTCAGACGCTAGTCAGGAGAAAATTTAACTGTTTGTGACACTCCCAATCAAAAAAGATGTCATAGCTTTTTTTTTTTTTTCCACTTCTAGCTAGATTTGATTATGATACATTGGAAATGACTCATTCCCATACACAAAAGATTAAAGATGTGAAAAGATCAGGGAATTTATTATTATTTTTTTTTTAAAAAGATCAACGATTTCTCTAGAGTTTTGCGATTCATTTCCTTATATTTTTTAGCACCTAAAAAATAGCAAGTACAATAAAACAGTTCTCACTGTTTTATTCATTTTAACCCTCTGGAGTCTGATCATTTTGTGACACTGGCAGAGGTTCTGACATGCTCTTACATTTGGTCTTTTTTCAGTTACTTTAAAACATATTAATGGCTAATATCACATAACACTGTATTCAGCACAAACTGGGCTACAATATTATGTAAGTAAAATGTATGTACATGTTTGTATTTTTAAGTAAATGATGTTTATGCGTGGTTAGTAAAAAAAAAAGAAAAAGAAAAGTTGCTGAAATAAGGCCAAGAAACACATACTAAACATTTATTCACAAACAATAAAGTTGTTTAGCAAATAAAATTTGCTAAAAAAAGATGTAAAAACCATTTTACCCATTTTACCCACATGAAACAATACATTGATTTACTTTCATTTTATAATATTCGCTCTGCCCCAGCCGAGCTGCCCAGTATAACGGTGGGCCATTTGTGGGAAAGACACGGTCTTGACAATGATTATGTTGATGATAACCCAGCAAGCCGATTTCATTACATTTAAAGGTCACTTCCTGGAAGCTAAAGACTCTCGCTATCATTTTACAAAAAGTTAAACAGTTGCGAGATTCTTTGCTGTCCTGCCATAACCATTCATTATAGGATAATTCCACTGTATCAGTGTGAATTTAGGGAAGTCTTTGAAACCTTGAAGTCATCTTATTTTAATAGACAGTGGACAGACTGTTCAGAGTTTGGTGTACAGATCACTGGTTTGTAGAACAGAACAATAATCCAACAATCTCTACTTTTAAATTTTAATTGATGAATTGATTGTTCAGGCTGACATGAATAATGAAAAATATGCACTCTTTACACCTGTGATGAGCAGAAAAGCAACTCAGAAAGCACGACAAATCAAAATTTGATGCAGATGTGCTACAACATCAGAAAACCACATTGGGATCCAACTCTTTCAGCAAAGATCAGGATCCTGATGCTACAGTAGGCTCAAATTCATTCATTTTCTACCGCTTATCCGAACTACCTCAGGTCACAGGGAGCCTATCTCAGGCGTCATTGGGCATCAAGGCAGGATACACCCTGGACGGAGTGCCAACCCATCGCAGGGCACACACACACTCTCATTCACTCACACAATCACACACTACGGACAATTTTCCAGAGATGGCAATCAACCTACCATGCATGTCTTTGGACCGGGGGAGGAAACCGGAGTACCCGGAGGAAACCCCCGAGGCACGGGGAGAACATGCAAACTCCACACACAAAAGGCGGAGGCGGGATTCGAAATCCCCAACCCTGGAGGTGTGAGGCGAACGTGCTAACCACTAAGCCACCGTGCCCCCCAGCTCAAATTCAACTATTTTTAATAGGTAAATGGAGGAATAACATCACTTGGACTTTTTCCAGTATTTTAGTTTCAACAAATTTCAATCCTGTGACTGTAGCACATCCCCAGGTGGTTTATCCCTTACGTCATTCCCGGTATAATACATTTAACCAGAGTTTATTTTAAGATAAAGGAAATCTGAATTGATACTCTGAATGGATTTTCAGAGTGAGTAGTGACTAATTCTACTCTTCTCTTTGTTTAAATTTATGTCGGATTTGATGAAACATCCATGAGGATTTTATTGCTGTAATTCATAGCCTTTCAATTTTGCTTCCAAATGTATCAACTTTGCTAAAAGTGGCACACAAATCACAAATGTCTTAATTCTCCTGGAAGTGAACCGTCATGATAATTTATAAAACATCAGGGGGTTGTTGGGATTTTGTCCTGTTGGCAGCTGGATAAGCAGTTCACCATAAAGCATATTGCAGAGAACCCAGAGCTAGAATAACTCTCGATCTGAGCCATTTTCAATCCGGCTTAATAATATTTTCTTCACTCATCATGCAGAATAAGCTAATTTTTTTAGTCAGAGACACTGAGTGCTGTATGATTATACGCTAGCAGCTAACTGGACAGTTAGCTTTTCGTGTACTGATTGGATTTTAATCTAGATTGAGTAGCGTTTTGTCTGATTTAGCTTACAGCAGTATAGCGAATCGTTGCACAATAAAATGTAGCTCCACTAAAATCATTTTGTTTTGGAAGAATCCCTGAGAACAAAATGTTATCAAAGACCATATTTGGAGTGGTTTAATAACCAGTTTTTCTCAAAGCAACAGTCAGGATTTGACTTCCTTTGAAGGAAAAAGTAGGAAAATAGACAAAAAATAACACATAATGCTGCAAATTGTAAATGCTAACAAGGATAATTATTGGTTTACATCCAAACCGGCTTTAATTAATCTCAGTTTCAGACACACTCACAGCTGCGCAGGCCGTTGCACACACAAATGTGCATTAGCCACTTCATCCATCAAAACACATGCCTCCACATGAGTGTCCCTACACCTTATCATTATTCCAGCGTCGATCCTTTCCACTCTTTACACAACCAAGACAAAACTCTACTGGACAGCTTAATTATTCTTAAACTATGTATTTTTTTTTTTGTTTTTGATTATTTTTTTTTTTTTTATAAACAGAGGTTTTGCTTCCATGTCTTTCAGACACATCTTTGGCATCGTTTTGCTGGATCTTAAACTGAGAAAAGTCTTTATTTTTTCTTCCTCCCAGGCCCCATGTGTACAAAATCGTTCATCTGTTTACTCACTAATGCGTCTGCCAGCAAAACTACAGAGCTGAATCTAAACATACACCCTCTACACCATCTACGTTAGCTGAATGTGTTTTTCTGCTTGGACTGCAGCGGAGGAGCAGTGACCTTTTTTTAGACAAACCCATACTTCAGGGATATCTGTTAGAGGCAGCGTGTAACAGTATAACTGTTTATGGCATGGGGTTGAAACTGTTTATGTGGAGCATTTTTTTGGTAAATTGAGATGATTTCATTGACCCCCATGCACTTGATAACGAGAGACTCTTGTCTCTGTGTCCACTCCATTTCACGACACTCCAAATGATTCATTTCTGCAGTGAGTGGCGCTACAGTCTATCGAGAGCTTCTACCTAAAGAGTTTCGAGAGCAGTTGTACTGTATAATGATGTTTGTATCATCGTTCAGACAAGAATGTGTGGGGTGTTTTAACTTGTTTATTGAGGGGGAAAAGGTCCTTAAAAAAGGAATAATAAAACTCAATAAAGTAAAAGTCCTATGCGGCATGTAAAAGGTGGTTAACAAGGTTTTACTTTTCAGTATGCCGATATTTATGTATTTAATCGGACATATATAAATTATTTCTGTTTTCCAATAGATTGTGATGACTTTTATTTAAAAAATATAGTGAATTATCAAGAGAACGATAGCTGTGTTAACTAAATGCAATATATTCATATGAAGTAAAAATTTGTAAAACTTGTGAATTGGTTTCTTATATGTTTTATTTGTGTTTTTTAAATTGAAGTATATTCAGTGTGCCAGGAAATTTGTACAGCAGGGTTGCTGCTTGACAGCTCCAGGGTCTCTATACTCAAAATTAATTTATATTATCCATCCATCCATCCATCCATCCATCCATCCATCCATCTTCTCTAAAGGGCATGAGGAGAAGGATACCCTGTATTGGGTGCCAGTCAGCCTACAGTGCATGTCTTTAGACTAGGGGATAATCCCAGAGAACCTGGAGGAAACCCCTAAAGCACAGGGAGGTCATGCATACACATACACACACAGGGCAGAGGCAGGACTCAAACCCCTAACCCTGGAGGTTCGAGGCAAGCATGCTAAACGTGATTATTACCTGTCATGAATATTAGATTGAACATGATGAACATGAACATGCATCATGAGCTTAGATGTCCATTTTGTAATGGTTTTGGTTCTGAAGCAACTTATACTAACTCCACTCCAATTGAGTTTCAGCTTGAATGTAGTGTTCTAAGACACAGATCTGTTTGTAGTAGCATGACGACATATTTGTTGGAGATTAGAAGGAATTTTGGGAAAATGGAATCTACCAAGCTTTGGCAAAATAAAAAAATGGGGACATGCGTAAAATCTTTAAAATGTAAGATGTCAGATTGTAAATAGTACAAAACAATACAGTAAAAAGTTTTTTGTTTTTTTTTTACTCACCTATCTAGCAGATCTGGCCCAGAATGCTAAATTTAAGCATACATGGTTTTCTTTAACATTTCTTATTTGACATTTATTCATTCCTACTGATATCCAAACCATTTGACTTTCCTCCTTCTTTTACACTTTAATCCTATTTATAGGTTTCTAGAAAAAGACTTTTCTCCCAGTGCTACAAATGGAGTACCACATCGCTTTGGCTTCCCCAGCATGCATAGACGTTCCAACATTTGTGTGGCTGGTTTGTGAATACAGGTTCCCACAGTCCCCGTACTGGCACAAAACTGAAACTGGCTTTTAAAACAGAAACACAGCTTGACTGGAAGCTGCTGTAGAGTGAACCACTAGAGTTAAATGTAGCACAGGCTCACAGAGCTGGCAGTGGCACCTCATGATGAGCTGGAGGGATGAGAGGATTTTTTTTTCTCTCCCACAGAGACTCTGATTAAAGGCCTGATGCTGTCAGAGAACGCATTGTTGCCAGGTGCTCAGAAGGTCTAACGAAGTGCCTACCTATTGTCTTCTGCCTGAGGCCACGCTGAGAATAGAAACGTGTGTGTGTATGTGTGTGGCGTTGCCAGCCAGGGAACTTGGAAGACAATTTGCTGTTGTTTTAACATGGTCTTATTTCTTGGTGTTGTGCAGTGTTGTAGAGGAGTGTGAGGCAATGTTGTGGCACATTCTGTGTTTGGGTTGATGGTTTGTTGATGAGTTGCAGATGCAGCTCTGAGCATGAGCCAAACTTTTGTTCTGATGGAAGTCTCCATAGCTATGCTTCTCTGTGGATACATGATGGCGCCAGGTCAGAAAAAGGCAGACGTGAGCTAAATAGTGGTAATTACCCTTTTTTTGTGTCAGGGCAGAGTGTGTTCGCCGAGTCAGACAGCGTGAACGTTCTCTCGCGGTGGTGTGATGTGCAAAGCATGTGCTCCAGTGTCCACTCCTTCTCAGTAAAGCTCAGTGGAATATTTCACTGATGAACTGCACTCAGAGGATGTGACACTGTTTCATTGTGATTTTATTCCTCTTTGAAATGAGTGGCGAGTCTTTCACCGTGTTGTCATGTTTATCTGCCTAAAAGAGCGCTATTCAAAATTTCAACCCGTTAACCCCACTCCGTAAACACACCAGAGACGGAATGTGGCTGGTGTTGTTCTGAATTTGTTTGTTTCCTTATAAATATATGCTTTGATCATGGTATTATAAATTTGAAACAGCCATCAGCAAATATGAAGAACATGACCATGGCAACAATGTAAAGTCTACGAAACCATGGCGAGGTAAAGAGTTTAACTATGATGGAAGTGATTCAAACACTGTTAAAAGCAGGTGTTTTTTGTTGTTGCTGTTTTTTTTTTGTTTTTTTTTTACTCTACTCTTTTTACAACAGTGAAACCTTACATTTACTGAAAATAGCTTGTTCTTGTTAAAGCCCTAGTCATGTTTGGGAAGGGTTTGGCCTTTGCAGCAGTATCTTCCAGCACTGCTCAATCATAATCCACACTTTAACTGCCATTGTCTCTGACCCACTTTTCCATGATTACTGTTTCCACCGAGCTTAAAACCAAGTTGCAATGGAAATATCCTTTCCATAAACACAGTCCTCTGGTCTCTCATAAAACACCTGAAAGCATTTATGATGTTTAGTCTTTACGTAAAGGTAAACAGTCCGAAGGGGGTGTTTAGACAAAGTGTAAATTGCGTCTTTTTTAGTCCCTTTCCGCAAATCTTTTGTTGAAAACAACGAGGATGAAGAAGGACACTGTATACGGGTTTTTTTTTGTCTATTTGGCCCTCATATGGTTTTCACATGAGGACTGGAGATATACTGAGTTTGAGTACATTCAGAATGAACAAATAAGGTGCTCTAAACATACAAATACGGATGTGTTTATAAGAAGGAGGTGTACTATTCATTGTGGCTTTTTTGTTTGTTTGTTTGTTTGTTTTTAAGAACATCTGGATCACATCAGGAAAAAGCCAACACAGATGCTGGACAATGCATTTATCCTTCATTTATTCATTTTTAGTGACTTCCTGTGCAACAGTGGTTTAAATTAGTTTGTTGTATTTTCAGTATATAGAATAAACACATTTTGTTATCCCTGGCAGATTCAAACAGAGATAATTACCCATGTTCATCCCTGATTGGGTTTAAATCCAAAAACAACTATTATACAGTATGTGTCAGCACTAAACAGAGACAGATAGAGTAATAAAGATACTTGAAAATATCGCAGTTAAGTTTTCAGAGGCAGTGATTCCATCACACTACAAATGAAAATCAGTCTGCAGCCTAAACACTGTTGTCCATTATTAAAATTCAACTTGGTGTTTGATAAAATGCTTCTAATAATTAAATAACCGCTGGAAAAAAACACCAAATTATTTCCTATACTAATGTTTATTCGGAGTTTGAATGTTGGTTCTGATTGGTGCTGTTTTTGCTTCGAGCGTGTACTTTAGTAAGATGACCATATCAAAGCTTTTCCTGTTTTGGGAAAAACCCTACCGTCCTACACAAACTGCACATCAAGCGAGAAATGCAGTTTACGTGGGTACTGGACTACAGGAAGTGGTTTGTGTTTGCGCATGCCATGCTCTGTGGGCCAAGCCATTCTGTACAACCTCAAGGAGCCAATTCCTCTAGTGTAGTACTGCCATAAGCCACATCAATCCAATCCCCACAGTCTATTATACATCCTCCTCTCCCTTCTTGTTCATGTTCTCCACAACAGCATGCCTTAGCTCGGTCATGCTCCAGAAAAGCCTGAGCAAGGTCTTACATGCCAAAGTGTAAATAGCAGCAGAGTGCATTAGTGTACAACGTTAATCATCAAGTTTGTAAATATAAGAAGCTCGCCTCAAGGCGTAGGTGTTATTATAAGCTTTAGTAAGCTTTAAATTAAAATACTTAAGTAGGAAATAGATCTGTAATATCCCAAAGCAACATTTTATAATACATCCATTGGAGGGGTGAAGAATAGTGATATTTTTTTTTCCCTTGGGCAGTCCTGCAGATAATCTGGGTCAATCCCACCTTCTCTTGCAGAAGGTTTGACGATTCATAGCAGCCTCACCAGGAAGTTTAAACAATCCCACCCACTTATGCAGTACGTTTAACTAATTTCACCTGTTCCCACAGTAAATCTGAGCAATCTCACCTGTTTCCAGTGTAAATTCACAAATTCTCCTCACCCTTGCAGTGCTTTAACAATTCCACCTACTCGTAGAAAGTTTGATCAATCCAAGCCAATCCTGCCTGCTCCCACTGTAGGTTTGCAGATTCAGGCTACTCCTGCATAAAATCTACCCCACTTCCAACATTCTCTCACAATAAATTTGAACAAATTGCACCCATATTCTCAGTAAATCTGATCAATTCCATCCACACCTGTAGTAAGTTTGACAAATCCAACCCATCCCAGGAGTAATTTTGACCAGTCTGATTCACTCCTCCAGTAAGTTTGACAAATCCAACCCATCCCAGGAGTAATTCTGACCAGTCTGATTCACTCCTCCAGTAAGTTTGACAAATCCAACCCATTCCAGGAGTAATTCTGACCAGTCTGATTCACTCCTCCAGTAAGTTTGACAAATCCAACCCATCCCAGGAGTAATTCTGACCAGTCTGATTCACTCCTCCAGTAAGTTTGACAAATCCAACCCATCCCAGGAGTAATTTTGACCAGTCTCATCCACGCCCTCAAGTTTGAAAAATCTAACCCTCTCTATCAGTAAGTTTGACTAATCCTGCCTGGTCCTTCAGTAAATTTAACCAATCTGTCCCACTCCCACAACAAGTTTAACCAATCCCACCTGCTCCCACAGTACAATTCCTACAGAAGGTTTACTCTCACCAGTTATAACAAAAGTGTTGCATTGTTTGTTTTCAGCTATTTGGTATATAAGGGGGACACGGTGACTTAGTGGTTAGCGTGTTCGCCTCACACCTCCAGGGTTGGGGGTTCGATTCCCGCCTCCGCCTCGTGTGTGTGGAGTTTGCATGTTCTCCCCGTGCCTCGGGGGTTTCCTCCGGGTACTCCGGTTTCCTCCCCCCGGTCCAAAGACATGCATGGTAGGTTGATTGGCATCTCTGGATGTGTGTGATTGTGTGAGTGAATAAGAGTGTGTGTGTGCCCTGTGATGGGTTGGCACTCCGTCCAGGGTGTATCCTGCCTTGATGCCCGATGACGCCTAAGATAGGCACAGGCTCCCCGTGACCCGAGGTAGTTCGGATAAGCGGTAGAAAATGAATGAATGGTGTATAAGGTCAAGGGAAAAAAGATTTTATTTAAATCTCTGATTATGAGGTAAAATTGACATAGCTGTAGCACTGGAAAATTTAGCATTTACGTTACATAATTCATATTGACAAAATCTAAGATTTACCTGTTAGTCATTAGCCTATAGATTCACATGGATTTAAGCAAGTTAGATTGGCTTTGACAGCTTTTATTAGAAATAAATGTGAGTATTCAAGTACTGGTGCCTATAAAATACTATAAAATATAGTCACAGTCACGTATAGCACCTTGGATGGACATGGAGAAGTTGACATGAAACCATTCTTTGAAACCCTGCCCCATCAAGCTGTGGAGTGGTGTGGAGATAAGTGCAAAGATTAATGATTTAAACCACATGTCAGAATCTGTCGACTATATAATAGCAAACAATTTCACGAGCTGTGGAAATATTACACCCAGCTAGATGGCAAGCCAACCCCTTTCACCAACACTCCCTTACACACGCATACTTCCATTCTTGACCTGTAATAGCAGTATCCACATCTGTTCAGGGATTTCTTATTTAAAACGAGTGCCCTGTGAGGCCACAAATGAAACATAGCAATTTCCCCGAGAGCTCTATTTTTTGTTTTATTCCAGCAACTACGGCACTGATCGGCGACCTGGTGTAAAAGAGCCAAAAGTCAGTTTTTCCCTTTAAAGTTTGGAAAGTAATTGGAGATGCACAGCACGAGACAGAGATGGCAGTAGTGACTTTTTGTGTTGCTTCTGTCACACTTGATGCTTGTCAGCTTACCTTCCCACTGGAGCTTTTGGTTTTGGTTGTATACCCTGCCAAAGGAAAGGCTTTGGGAGAAATTTGTCTGCGGTGGTAGACAACTTGATGCCTAAGTTGAGCTGGATGAGTGGATTTACTTTGGCCAGTCATTTTTAAACTGCCCTAACTTCTTCTTTTAGGCATCCTTTGGGATGTGGTGGCTATGGCATGTAGCTTTGTTTTGTGTGCTTTTTTCTTAATTTTAATTTGGTGTTGATTCTTTTTCCATACCTTATTTTCTTGCTCTACAAAAAAAAAAGCATGCCCTACAGTATGTCATTCCTCCATAAACTGTCCAGTTTTTTTAATAGCCTCCAGCTGCAGGCCCAGCTGAAAGACAAACCTCACATGAGAGGCAGACAGGACAGAGGGAAACCCTATTCCTCGGTCTGTCTGTGCTCCTCCTTGTACCTCCCTCAAGTTACGCTGAATTAGCACTCTTCTCTTCTGCTGCCAAACTGTTGCACCTTACACCACGTCAAGGTGAGAGACGAAAAGCCACAGCGCATGAAGACTTTGTTATTTTTAATGTCTGGCTCCTCTAAGACCTCTTCACACCTGGGTTCTCGAGAGGGTTTGTGAGGCTTTTTTTTTGACACCTTTTGCATTGCCTGATCGAAAATATGCACTTAATCTAGTTGATTGAATGAGACAGCATTTGGACCAAATCCAGACCATAGATTTAATCTTTTTTGACTGTGTTCTTGAATTTGTATCAAATCTTATTCAATTATTAATAGTTTATATAACAAACCAGGGCATCAGAGGCTCATAAAATACATTGCTTTGTTTTTCTGTACTCAAACATATCCCTGAAATTTTGTCTAAGGGTTTAGAAGACACTTGGACTCCATCGGAGATGATGATTATGATGATGATGATGATGATAGCGTCTTGGCCAGTGGCTCATACTGTTACATATTAGAGATTCAATCCAGGTTGCAATGCTCACGAACAGAATAAAGACACTCTACGGTTTTGACATATATGATGTTTTACAGAGATGTCATAATACAGCAGAATCTTTTTAATAGACATCTGGAAGGCGCCAAGCACCCCACAAATCTGGAGGACGGCTCCGCTGATGTCACGCTGATCTATTATATAGAAGATATTATAGAGAAATATTGAGTGCTAACTCAAAAGCGCCAGATCGTGCCCATTTCTGGATTATCTTCTGGTCATAGGGAAGAGACAACATAAAAGATGAAGGAAAAACTTTGCAGATCAGAGAACTGACGATTGACGATTGATGGATGGAGCACTGGAAGCATGTCTCGGTGAATTTCTGTGCAGTGTTAGCTTGATATGCAGCCGAGGTGATCCTTTATAGCACAAATCCTTCTTGAAAAAGAAATTTCTTGTTTTGCTCGGCAGTCATTTTTATTTGTTCATTCTGAGGGCTTAAACTAAATTTGTCCATGAAAATGTCCATATGCATGAAAAAAAAAACTGCACGTTTATCCAAGACCTTTGACTTTCTCATCCAGTCACACTCTCTTATACTGTAAGTGAATTCTTTACTAAAAGTGCCTTTTGAGAGCTTTTTCGCACTTTAGCTCAGAGAAACAAAGGAAAAGAAAATCATATTATCATTTCTATCAAATGTTTTCTACCTTTTTAAGGGAGCTGTTTGGCTTTATTTGCTCCAATTATGTGATCCTTTCAGGCTCTCATGCTCTCGCTGGTATTTTTTTTTCACCGTAGAATTTTTTTAGCCCTCTCCCACATGTTTGTATGTGTGCTGTGTGTCAGAACTGCTTCAGCGCTGAGTTGCTGCAGAAACCTGCTGCTTTCCTTCCTGTCGACGGCCAGGGAGGCAGCGGACAGTGGGAGGTATCCCAGCATCCCCCTAAACTCAGCTCTGCTTCTCTGATCTTATGCCAGAAAGTGAGACAAGAGAAAGAGAGAATGAGTGAGAGTTAGAGAGGGAAATCAAGCAAAAACAGCTATAATAACTCCTACCTTAATCACTTAATCAACATTATCTTTTATATATACATGTGCATATATATATATATATATATATATATACACGTAGTATATATGCACATCTATTTATACTGTGCCTGTGTTGAGTTGTGGAATTTGATAGATAGCTGTAATAAAAAGCCATATTGAGATAGTGAGGAACATTGTCCACTGTCAGCCAGCATGGCTTTGTTCATAAGATTCTCTCTGAATGAAGAATGTGCTATAACACATCTTTGATCTTTTCTGCTTCACCTTAGAACCAGCATCATGTGCACCACTACACCTTAACTGCGCAAATTTTTGCCATATTTAGGAGGTTGAAGAAAATCTAGGTTTCAACTTTCAAGTTCAGTGGTGAAATTTATATTCACGTGGATATAGAGTGCTTTATGCATCTATATGCAGTCAAAAGTTTACGCTACGGTTGTATAATGTATACGCTCCTACCGCAGACAGTAGAAAAATGATAATTATATCAAAGTTATATCAGCCATAACATTAAAACCACTGATAGGCAAAGTGAATAACACTGATTATCTCATTATAGTGTAAACTGTAAAGGGGTGGGTTATATTAGGACGCAAATCAACAGGATAGTTCTTAATAGGCAAGCATAAATATTTGAATGATTTTGACAATAGCCTTATTGTGATAGCTAAATAACTGGCCTAGAACATCTCCAAAACAGAGATGCCAAAACCTGCCACACTACAAAACATTTCAACAAATGGTTTAAGGAACATGACAAAAAGTTGAAGTGGCTCCAATTTCACCAGATTTTAATCTTATCAAGCATCTATGGGATGTACTGAATGAATAAGTGTGATCCATGGATTCCCTGCTTCACAACTTATATTACTGAAGAATCAGCTCAGAACGACTCGGTGTAATGTCACAGCACTTTTGTGCACCGAAGCCCGTGCCTTGACGAGTGCTTAAGTGTTTTGCTGGCACAATGGTGACATAGACAATATTAACCATGTGGTTTTAATGTTATAGCTGATTGGTGTAAATGTATTTGGTCATAACATGGCATAAAGCATGGCATAGGTAACATCACTTAAACTGAGATACTGAACTATAGGAACTTTTCCGACCTCCCGTCCGGTCTTCTCAGGATACCCTGCTGATATACTATAATCCTGACCAGGATAAAGTGACATACGTGACATACGGCTAAGTACGGTGACCCATACTCAGAATTCGTTCTCTGCATTTAACCCATCCAAAGTGCAAACACACACCGTGAACACACACACGGAGCAGTGGGCAGCCGTTTATGCTGCGGCCCGGGGAGCAGTCGGGGGGGTTCGGTGCCTTGCTCAAGGGCACCCCAGTTGTGGCCGGCCTGAGACTCGAACCCACAACCTTAGGGTTAGGAGTCAAACTCTCTAACCATTAGGCCACAACTTCCCTAAAGCTAAAGCTAAAGCTAAAGCTGTTACTTGAAAAGATGAAAGAAATGAAAGAAAATAATTACTTTAGTACCTTTACAGGATCAACTCTGGACTTCGTACATGATTATTACACCTGATTGTTTTTCTATTTTTTATAAGTCCACACATCATTTTGTAGTTTTTATTTTACATTGCTTAAAGGCTGAAGAAAACACCACTGTATTAACAATAAAATGCTTGCATCTTTACACTACCTGCTCTTTACTAGGTTTACTAGATACACGTGTGTTGTTAACTCTGCTAGAAAAATGTTGCTAATAATTAAAATTTGGTTTTGCCGAATAAGAGTAATGAGAGACAAGAGAGTACAAATGAACTGAACTGTGTGTGTGTGTGTGTGTGTGTGTTTGTGTGTGTGTATACAAACCATATTGATGTTGTGTTCTTGGAACAGGAAAATTAAAATCTTTCAGCAAAAACGCATTATTTCCCTTTGCATTGCATCATACTGTTCTCTGTTTTACTTCATGGGAAGCCAGTGTAATTTTTGAAATAGTGCCAATATACTCTCCGATGGTTGTGTATTCTGTAATTTCCTCTTATGGAACATCAGACTTAGGCAGTGCTACTGACTGCCACTGTCACGTTGACGTAATGAATCCCTTTGGTTCACATTCAAGACAGTACTGCAGTTTACACAGTACAATGGTTTATGGATGTCATACTGAGAACATCACACAACATAGATTATGTGACATAGCTATACCTTGCTTTACCAAGTGAATAAAAAGAAAAGTTTTTTGGTCATTTTGAATATGTCGCTTTAGAGATTTAGAGAAAAAATTATTGATTATTATGTCTTTCAGCCATAATTTGCACTAATAGCAAGGAGTCAAACAGACCAAAATCATTGGTCCTTATTTATCAATATTTTACTAAAGTTACGTGATGGTGAAAGCGCACCTCCTAAACGCAATGTGTGATAAACATTCTAGTAATTCAGTTCAGACACTAATACCTATCTTCTTTTGAAGGGTACCATTACTTTTGCTCTGATTAAATGGCTATTTTTTTTGTCTTGATTTGTGGATTTTTGTTTTGGATTGCTTACATTTATGTCATTAATATGAACAAATTAGGGGTGGTGGTAGCTTAAGTGGTTAAGGCCTGGTTGTTGATCGGAAGGTCAGGGTTCGAGCTCCAGCACCACCAAGCTGCAACTGTTGGGCCCTTGAACAAGGCCCTTAACACTGTCTGTTCCAGGTGCACGGCATCATGGCTAATCCTGCTCTCTGACTTTGAAAGCCGGGATATGTGAAGAAAGATTTTCACTGTGCTGTAATGTACAGTATACTGTATGAAGGCTTCTTATCTTTCGATTTCGGAAACATTTGTGTGTGATTAAATTAATGAACGATTAAAATGTATTTAAACTTTCAGCAACTTGCAGCAGTTATATCCTTTCAAGCCGATCAACTTAGCTTTGAATTAATTGGTATATCACTTTATTTTAAATACATTATTAATGAATACTCTATGAAAACTTTTACAATATTTACAATCAGAACTATTTTTTTTTTCAGAACTGGAAACTGGATTTTAAAGGAATTATATATATATATCTTGTCTAAATACTCCTGAATTATTTTGTATCCAGCGTAATAAATGAAGCTTGACGTTATATGGGCCAATTTTACTTGAGTCGGCTTAGTAATGGCCATCAGACGTTGCTCACAGCATGCATTCACATTCTGGATGCAGAATGGCACAATTTCAGTGAATTTGCTTTTCTAATTGGTTTGTTTAGAGGCTTTTCTGCATGAAGCAGTAAACCAGTGATGCAATGTCACTTGGCAGCTGGACCTTCAACCCAAAACAGTGATTAGAACTGTCAGATACACACTTAGAGACTCTTGGAAGTTCGCCTGATATAAAAATACTTCATATTTTCCTCTAAGCAATCAACAAAATCTTGGCGCTCTGAATTGTAATCGAGAGTCCTGAGGAACGTTAGTGCACCACTGATCCTTTAGTGCCAATGCATTTGTAAAGGCTTTAGACTCTCCATTTTTTCTTTCCTCAGTTTTAAGGCATTGGTTTGTAGCTTTCAGTGAGGAAAGAGATACGGTGCGTGAACCACAGAACTGGGACCGTTATCCTTGGCTCCATCCAGTTCTTCCTAAGATAACGTAGCCCACTAGCCAGTTTCTGCCGTCACCTCTTTAGTGTAGTTCTCATCGTGTCTCACATTTAGCAGGGGTCCAGTATTAGCACTCTCTCAATTTTTTACCCACACAATGAGTGGGATCGAGTGATTATTTAGCCAGACTTATTTAGTAAAACTTTTCCTGTTACTACAAGGTTATTATAAGAAGTCATGCTTTCTGCGTGAAATATATCGCATGTGCCTGTAGACATATTAGCATGTCTTGTGTGTTTACTGTAGGCCTAAATAAAAGGAAAATGGATTTAGGTAAGCATTCAGGAAAGTAGACGTGAGAAAAGTTTCTGGTTTATTTGACCCACTTATGAATGAGACACTGTTGAACTTCTGAACCGGCCAACAGATGTCTGCACTTTATGAAAGGTCCGTTTGCATTTGCAAGCATAATAACAGACACATGTATTTAGCTTTTTGTTGAGCCAAATACGAGTAAGTACAAGGTACTGAAGTTAAAGTTAGAATTGTGGTTTGTTACATTCCATCTACTACACTAAAGGTGTTTTTTTTTTTTATTTGTTTGTTTGTTTGTTTGTTTGTATGTTCATTTGAAAAGATTTTGAGGCATGGAAGCATAGTTGGTATCACGGATGCCTTGTAGCTTCAGGGTACCGTGTTTGATCCTGAGCTCAGATAGCAGTCTGTTCTGAGTTACATACTTTCTTGCTGTGTCTGAGAGGTTGTCCTTGGGGTTCTCCAGTTTTCCTCCCACCTCCCAAAACATGGCAGTATGAAGATTGTTTATTCTACATTCTACCTAGGTGTGAATGTGTGTGGATGTGTGTGCATTCAGAGTGTATTCCTGCTTCATGCCTAATGTTCCTAGTACAGTATAGTCATTATTAACAGATCCACTATGATGAATAGATCCACAATGATAAACAGATTCACGGATCCACCCTGATCGACATATCTGTGAATCCACTATGATCAGTAGATCCATGGATCCACCATGACTGTGACTAGGATAAAGTTATTTCTGAAGATGTATGAGTATCCAGGTTTGTGTGTGTGTGTGTGTGTGAGTGAACTCTAAATGCCCTTTCAGTATCCAATAGCAGTCAACTTTATCAAGGCCATTTTACCACACACTTAAGCCTGCCCTTGAAATGGTGTCCTCCACTTCATTCCCATTTTTCAGGAACCACTATATTGAACACGTAGATGCAGTTTCGCAATAGTGAGAGAACGAACCGAACAATTTTAGCTTTCAGTCCTAAGTGCCTTTTAATCCTTCATCCTCAGTAACCTAATAATGCTTTACATTATCGTTCCATAGAATCATAAATATTTGATATGCACATCACATGTGAGCCAACTTTCTGCCTCCTAAGTAAAAGAAACATGTCAGTCCAGCCACAGTTCAAATGAAATTGAACCACTTGTGTTTCTCTCCTTGCATATCTTGTGTCAAGTAGTTGAAGTAGTCACCAATCAGGCCAGCAACCAGAAGGAAATGTTTATCTTTGAATGCTGTGCAGGAGCTCGTATTCTCTGCTAGATAGAGACCCCGCGTGGAGTGAGATGTCTTTGTGCTTTCTTTAGTCAAGCCAAGTCTTCATGGAAAATCGCTTTGTCCATGAGGCACATCCTCAGTCGAATGCTTTGCTGCCTCAGGTTGGAACCATCATCGTGCTTATGACTTCTATCATGCGAGCGTAGGAGGCTTAGCATGTGGTAAAGTGGTGTTTATTAATATAGCACCCCTGTTAGATTGTAAAATATCTGAAGGAGCTTCAGAACCTGTGATTTTAAAAGAGGGAACATCCCAGCTGTGTGCGCTCATCTTCCTGCGTTTCTGTGCTTTGTTCTTTAGCTTATGGGCATGTGATCTAAATATATCGGGTACATGTGGGTTATAATCTAATAGCCTTAAGCCTGAAGATGACTAAGTACATTAAGCTGCAGAAATTCTAACTGCATCAGAATGTTTGTCTAAATCGGACAAATCTATTTAAATTTATATGCATGCAAATATGCACGTTTATATATTTTGAGTATGCGATGAGCTTCAGTATTACAGAATTTCTTAGAAAACTTACTTCTTAGAAAGAAGTATAGCTGTTGTGTTTGCTATAAGTAGAATGAAGATAAAGAGCAAAAAGTCGTTTTTTCGATAAAGCCGTTTTTACGGTTTATTTCAAATCAAAACCCAACTAAAATGTCTCTTCAGGCCTTGCATCCATCCCTTTTACTCTGGCAGGATTTCTAACTTGCGTTTCATGTCTGTGAAAGCCATTATATTCTCTTTGCTTGCATAGAGCATGTTGAAGAGAGATGAATGCATAGTGTACAGTAGTTGCTTTATGATGAAAGGGTAATTGTGTTGGACCTGATTCAAATATGTCTCCATAAATGTCTCTACCTTGCACTTATATATGTATGACAGATTTAGGTCATTTTATTATTTAGATTCAATAATGTTATTGGGATGAGTTTATTGAGTCTTTGCTTTCTGTAGGTAAAAGCCAAGGATGCTGATGGTGGCTCATTTGGCTCTGTGTTCTATTCTCTGGGCTCTGGACCTGGCAGCATAGCCCCCCCTCAATTCACCATTAACAAGGAAAGTGGACAAATCTGCACCAGTGCAAGTCTGGACCGGGACCAGGGCCCTGCCAGCTACGACTTTGCCGTCACAGCCGTGGACGGGGTACGTCAGTTCAACGTCAACATCAAATGTGTAGTTATATGCCACAACACTATTTAATGTTATAGCAAAACCTTAACATTTTACAGTCTTTTACATCTGTGTTGTGTAATTCCTTAAATTACATCCTTTTTTAAATTACATTGAGTTAGCTTAGGAAAGGTTAAAGGAATAAACATTGATTGTTTGCTAGCCACAGTGACATCTACTACACATAGTACTGTGTACAAAACTCCCTGTTTTCTACTCTTTAGTGCAACAAAATGAGTAAATTCATGTTCAGAAATAATCATAATCTTCAGTCCTTACACTAGCCAGCTAGCTAACATGAGCTAACTTGACTGGATTTCTGAATAATTACATTCATAAATATTTAGAATTCTCTAAGCTAACTAGGTTGTCACTAGAATGTTTTTAAAGTAAAATTTTCACATGTTGAATGTCAAACAGCGAGTACTGGGAACAATATACTACTAATCATATGTGCACATTTCAGGCATTTTCTTAACAATCTAGCTAACGTTAGTAAACTAACTAACTAGCTAACAACCGAATAGGGTTCATGAGAGGTCATTTTAGTCAAAGTGGTGATAATCCTTAATACTAGCTAGCTGGATAATTTATGTTAATTAGGATTTCTAAGAAGGGGGGCGCGGTGGCTTAGTGGTTAGCACGTTTGCCTCACACCTCCAGGGTTGTGGGATCGATTCCCGCCTCTGCCTTGTGTGTGTGGAGTTTGCATGTTCTCCCCGTGCCTCGGGGGTTTCCTCCGGGTACTCCGGTTTCCTCCCCCGGTCCAAAGACATGCATGGTAGGTTGATTGGCATCTCTGGAAAATTGTCCGTAGTGTGTAAGTGTGTGAGTGAATGAGAGTGTGTGTGTGTGTGCCCTGCGATGGGTTGGCACTCCATCCAGGGTGTATCCTGCCTTGATGCCCAATGACGCCTGAGATAGGCACAGGCTCCCGTGACCCGAGGTAGTTCGGATAAGCGGTAGAAAATGAGTGAGTGAGTGAGTGAGGATTTCTAAGAAAACATTACCTTTAAGCCTGCTATAATGATTTGGTTTATAAAGAAACTTTTGAGATTAAAGACACTCCCTTTTGGTCCCAGTCAAAGACAAGCCCACCAATCCTGGTCATGGAGGCTTGAAATTTTGTTCTACTGTATACAGTATAGATGTATGAGATGATGTGTTAGCTTCCAGTCTCCCAAATTGGTGTCTGTCCCGTTATGAGGAAGGAACAAGATAATTGCTTGGGAAGTGATCATGACTATATTGGGAGAATTTGCGTAAAAATAAATTGTCTTGACTTAATGTTAATCCCTGCAGAAGCTGTGCACCAGAGCTTCTTTGCCTCGATAAAACTTTGAAGAATGTCTTAAGAATATTTTGCATTCATGCCGGCAAGGGGAAAAAAACACAAAAGGGAAACTTGGAATGGCTCTCATGGTAATGCTTTAAGAGTTGCACAGCATCTTGTGCCATGGCAGCCTAAATAGCACTTAAAATCATTGTGCAGCAATGAAAGGAAATTGCAGCAGACATGTTAAAGCAATCTCAGAGAGCAGAGCCTTTAAGAGCTGTAATATTTAATAAGTTGGAGACTTGCCTCGCTTTCTTCCTAGTCTAAAAGAAGAAGGCTTTGCGGTATTCACTATTCACACAACAGTAGTCATGTTATCCTGACAGATGGGAGTCCTCTCTGGAGAAATTATCAATTTATCTTTACCTTTAAAACCTCTATGCCTTCAGGATACATCAAACTCTGTTAGAACATCAACCCAACGCTTTTTTTTAATCAGATTTAAAATTTCTTTTTATACTGATTCAGCCAAGGGTCAGCAGTAGATTTCATGAGCTGAACAATTAAAGATCGTGCTGATTTTATTCTCACAGGGTGGCCTGAGCTCTGTTGCCTATGTTCACGTTGACCTGGTGGACATTAACGACAACTGGCCGACCTTTTACCCCTTGCATTATGCTGTGAGTCTAAGTACTCAGAGTAGTCCTGGCACCTCTGTCATCCGGGTCACAGCCCATGACCCTGACGCAGGAGAGAATGGCAGGGTGACGTACCGTACAGCACCCGGTGGAAGCTCGCCCTTCTTCACGCTGAATAAAGACACCGGTGAGCTGAGTAACATTCAGCTTTAATCTTACATAACATATGAATATATAATTATATATATATTTTATATATATTTTAAATACGAAAGGCAAAAATAAATTCTCTTTTTTAAAGGTCTCTTTTGTCTAGTGGCTGACTTATAGGTTACTGGAACTTGTGCTAATTAAGCCGTTTCATTTTTTAGGAGTGATATCACTATCACGCTCTCTGCATGGGAAGGCAAATACAGTCATCGCCATGGTGGTCTCAGCTCAGGACGGGGGTGGCCTCACAGCTCCAGTAAATGCCAAGGTCAACATCAGCATTGTGGCTGGTCTGGTGGCACCTCCTGTGTTTGAGCAGGCTCAGTACTACTTCACAGTATCTGAAGATGCCCTGCGTGGGACCCAAGTGGGCACTGTGCGTGCCAGCACCAAAAACGGTGAGTGAGATAAAGAAACTGTTTACTATGTGGCTCCGTGAGAAGGCATAGCAAAACTAGTGCTCACACGTGATATAACTCAAGAGTCCATACCCAGATTCATCAGTCCCTTTGGACAACGTGACTGAACGTGATGAAAGGCGGTGTTCATTTTTTTTTCTGCTCTCAACACCACTTGTACAAATAGGCGCTGGGCCATTGTACACACCTCATTTAGAATCGACATTAATCATAAATTCCATTTTACCACTTAAGTTTTTTAACAATTTTCCTTGGACGTTTAAAGTATTCCATCATGGTTTCCCATGATGAAAAAATAACTAGGTTTTAGAGTTTATGTGCTGAACATATTTGTAGACTGATCAGGCTCTGGTTCTTGTATTCTCATTTGCTTTCTCAGTCATCCTGCTTTCTTTCACTCTTTTTAGGGGTCTCAAAGGACATTTCCTACACCATCTGCTCTGGTGACCCTACTGGGTATTTCACAGTGGATCCTGAGACAGGAGTTTTGAGAACGAGTCTGCCTTTAGACCATGAGCTCCAGCCCATTGTGGAGCTTGATGTTCAGGCACAAAGTGGGAACCCACCAGCTTTTGGTCAAACCCGTGTCCATATAACAGTATTAGATGTCAACGACAATGCTCCCACCTTCATCCCATCAGCATCTGAATCTTTGATTCTTCTTGATGATACAAGAATGGGAACAGTGGTGTACAAGATTCAGGCTGTGGATCTTGACTCTGGTGCTAATGGAGATTTAACTTTCGATCTTCACTCCAGTGGTGCTCAGAGAACCTTCAATGTGGACCGTAGCAGTGGAGAAATTCGTCTGATTGGAAGTTTGTCATATGATACGGTGGCACGCTATGATTTGCAGGTTCTTGCCAAAGACATGGGGGCACCACAGCTCAGTGCCACTTTCACCCTGGTGGTGCATGTGCAGGCTGAGAACAGCCAAGGGCCTGTTTTTGACACCCTCAGCTACCGAGTAGAGTTGAAGGAGGGTACCGCACTCAACACCCGTTTTCTCCAGGTGCGTGCTCTCAATAGAGATGGTGGGATTGCTTCCGGATCGGGCACCACAGTCCCTCTGGCATATCACCTTCAACCAGATGGAGATGCAGCAGGCTTTGGCATTGTTTCAGACAGTGGCTGGCTGTTTGTAAAGAGCGCCCTGGACCGTGAAGTTAAGGAGGTGTACCTTCTCACAGTGCTTGCTACATCTGGTCATGGGCAGCTGAAAAAGACAGGTAGTGCCACAGTGCGTATTTCAGTGACAGATGAAAATGACAACTCACCACGCTTTACCCAGGAGAGAGCTTTCCTGGCTGTTAGAGAGAACCTGCCGATTGGGTCGGGCTTTGGCCGGGTGCCTGCTACAGATCGAGATGCCGGGCTCAACAGCCGCCTCATCTACCGGCTCCTGCACCCAGATCGTCATTTTCAGATCAACTCACACACAGGTGATCGCCACCATAAATTAAATTTAAAAAGTGTTTTTTTATTAAACACATTCTGCTAATGCTGGAATCTTGGATCAATCTGATAACAGCATAATTTACTCTTGCTCTAGTACCAGCATTTGATACTATCTGTTATTATGAGATAAAACTAACAACAACTGTATTTCAAAATTAATGGTTGCAGTTAAAGCAAATCAGACTGCAAACTATGTCAAATGAAAATAAGCTGGAATTTCAGATGGAATACATTTCACATTTCATGCACTCATTTGCATGCAATGCACTTATTTTCTCTGTTAAAGATACTGTTGAATTATAACATCTTAAACATCAAACTCATGCATGAGGATCCCATTGCTAGCAACACACAGCTAATATATAACGTTTTGCTTGGTGCCCTAATTGCTTAAAATGACTTATATTTATAATAATTTTATTATTTAAAATTAAGATTACTTATTTTGGGGGCACGGTGGCTTAGTGGTTAGCACGTTCTCCTCACACCTCCAGGGTTGGGGGTTCGATTCCCGCCTCCGCCTTGTGTGTGTGGAGTTTGCATGTTCTCCCCGTTCCTCGGGGGTTTCCTCCGGATACTCCGGTTTCCTCCCTCGGTCCAAAGGCATGCATGGTAGGTTGATTGGCATTTCTGGAAAAATTGTCCGTAGTGTGTGAGTGCGTGAGTGAATGAGAGTGTGTGTGTGCCCTGCGATGGGTTGGCACTCCGTCCAGGTATAGTATTAATGCATCAGTTGAAGAATGTCTTTGTATCCAGAATATTCTGCCAGCTAACATCAATCCGCTCTATACACACTATAACTTTACTTCTAGTTTTTCATTTTTTCCTTTAACTTTTAATTACAAAGTCTATACAGACATTTTCTGGTTTCATTCTGAGCTATAAACTTTTTAGTAATTACATTACAATTCGAAATGTGATAAATATCCCTGAGTCTACATCGCTGTGGGTTTTTAAGTGCTCTGTGATTATAGAAGAAAAGGATAAATCATTAGAGTGTGATAAATGACGCTCAGGCTGTTTGACTTTACACTTTCACTCCGAGCAGAAGGCAGAGGAATCTCCAACAGCTCCTAGTTTAGGATTCTGTCACCGTTGGTACAGAGGGGAATTACAGGAACAGCTGGGAAGAGCCATCTGTGGCATCAAAACCTTCTGTCACTCATGCTTCTCCTCTAGCCTCTGCTCTCTGTAGTCAGATTATTCATACAACCTCTCTGCCAGTCTCAATCTCTTTTTCTTTCTCTCAGGTGGTTTCTTTTTATCTGCCTCTCGTCTCACCCATATGCATGTTTGTTCCTCAATATTTCTCTGATTTGAAGCAAATTTTCAATAAATATGGTATGACTTCATTAAATACTGTACATATTAATTAAAGGTGGGGTGCACGATCTCTGAAAGCCAATGTTGACATTTGAAATCACCAAAACAAACACGCGCCTATCCCAAATGGGTGTCACCCCTGTTTTGATAGCTCCGCCCCACACATACAGTACATACGTAACCCAGGCAACTATTATGGCGGAACCTGCTGGGGCAGCTGGCCGAGGGGATATTTTTACCAGTAATGAACTCAGTGAGTAATACTATGGTAATACAAATGTGTTTTTGTAGTACTGTGTGTTGTACCGTGAAAGGTTTAGCTCCGTTTCACGCGGAAGACAACGTTCAACACCTAGAACCCGAGGCAGAGGAAATGGTCAATGTTTCAATCGCTTTCTGCTAATGTCACACACATGCGCACTGAACACTCTCTCCACCACATATTGAGAAGACACGCCCCTTTCTGCTCATTGGCTACACGTTTGTTTTGTTAGTCGGCCCGACTCAGTTTTCTGAAGCATTTTTCAAACATCGTGCACCCCACCTTTAATTGGTTAATTAATTAAATGACTATTTTCTTTTTTTTTAAAACACAACACACTCCACAACACACAGCCATAGCGACACACAGCTATGTATCCGTTTACTACTAAATAATAGTCACTTATATTTATAAAGCAGGAAGGGTAATGCTTTCCCGGTTGTTGCATAACTGGCCAGCGCCTGAGACTAGATTTAAAATTGTATACAATTTGATGCAAGGAGGAATAATTAATGATGGGGTGCTGTAATGTGTCCTGATCAAAAAAAAAAAAAAAAAGTTCCCTTAACATCGTGTTTGGTTTTGTTTCTTGAAGTTAATTAGCCAAAATAACAAATAAACACACAGCTTGTTGTGTTACAAAGTAAACGTGAAGCACAAAATTGTTTTTGTAGATCGTCTGACTTTCCAATTTTTGTGTAAGATACTATAAAAACAATAAGGTATCATTTTTTTATAAAAATAATTTTTTGAAGTCTGTGATATTGAGGCAACTGTTAAAATAGATGGTGTTTTATACACATGGGAGACTATTAGACAATGGATGCGCAATTTGAGTATTGCGTTGGTCTTCTGATATATGTCGATATACTGTGTCTCACTGTGCATTTATTTACCTGTTGATATCCCATTGATGTGCAGGTGAGATCAGCACAAGGTTAGCGCTGGATCGAGAACACCAGTCCAGCTACCAGTTAGTGGTGGTGGTACAGGATAGTGGAACTCCCCCTCGCAGTGCCACTGGGACAGCCTTTATCACAGTGCTGGATGAAAATGACAATGCTCCCTTCTTCACACGCAGAGATCTGCTCATGCAGGTACAAGGAGAACTGGATGTATTGTAAAAAAAATTATATTAATTGTGTGTGTATATATATATATATATATATATATATATATATATATATATATAACAACACCTTTGAGATGTATATATGTATATATGTATGATGTATATATAGATGTGTAAATATATATATATATATATATATATATATCTATATATATATATATATATATATATATATATATATATATATATACATATATATATATCGTCGCTGTGGGGCGGAATCCTCGTATCTCCAAAACCGTTATTTTTCAGGAAATTAAAAAAACGCCGTACCTTATCTGCAGTGCACAGGGTTTAGTCCGCGTTGCAGTGGATTGTCTTGTGCTAAATTCCTGTCCTCAGACGAGCACCAGAACTAGCGGGGGTCAAGATTTTTTTTTCTTTGAGCCCAGTGTTTTGAAGACATTTGAAGACGTGTTGATTCATTGCGACTCTTCTTGAGGAGAAATATGCCACGAAGCTCTCACACGGAGTGAGGAAGAGGTGGACAGTTGAAGTGTCCAATGGAGTTATGAGATTTGTGCTCAAGCTATTTTCAAGGCTTTAGATTGGTTAATAACTTGTAAAAGTAACAGACCCACGTGGGGACTGACCAATAGCATCGATATGTGAAAAAATATGAAATTGACAAAATTTGGACATACGAGGTTTCCGCCCGACAGCGACGATTTATTTATTATATACATATTATATATATATATATGTATGTATGTATATATATGTATGTATATATATGTATGTATATATATGTATATACATATATATAGCTGATGTGGCTATATGTGTGCTATGGCATTTAGACCGTGGTTTCATGCTTACAACCACTCGTAGCCATGCGATATTCAGTATAACCACAGTCTTGCTTGTGCAATATTACATACACGAGTAACATTTATGAACTTCTAGGTAAAGTTATTTATAGAAATTGTATATTTCACTATAGATTATTCATAATGGTTTATGTAAAATAAGTAACATTATCAGGCTATGTGACTGTTAATGACAGAAGGTACTATATTACATAAGTATATATATTTATATATATATATATATGTGTGTGTGTCTGTGTGTGTCTGTGTGTAGGTTTTGGAAGGACAGCCATCAGGAGTTTTACTGGGCACCATCACTGCCAAAGACCCAGATGAGGGAGAAAATGGCACCGTTTTCTACTCGCTGTCAGGTGAAAAAGTCATTCTGGACCACAGTGCCACATAAAATTTACTCATATATGTAAAAATTGGTTTCCCACTCTTCACATACAGTATAGAGTCCGTATTAAGCCTATTGTATGCAGCAGCATGGAAGCTTGGCTATTCCAAAGAGATCTCATTAACAGTTTAAACTGTACGGCCAAAAGTTTATTGAGCTCTGAAGGTCAAGCACTTATTTGCTTATTGTACATCCCAGTCTAGATTTAGACCACTTTTGCCTTTAGCCCAAGTCTTCTATTCTACGAAGGTTTTTACTAGATTTTTGAGCATAGCTGTGGGGATTTGTGTTCATTCAGCTGCAAGAATATTAGTGAGATCAGACACTAATGTTGGGATGTTGAGGAGGTCTGGGGTGCAGTCAGTGTTTCGGTTCATCTCAAAGGTGTTGTTGTTATGCCTGAAGGGAAATTGTAATCCTACAGCATACACACTTATCCTATACAGTTGTGTGCTTATACTGTAAGTTTCGAGCAACAATTTGGAGAAGAACTACATTTTGGTGTGATGGTCCGGCGTCCACAAACTTTTGCCCATATACTGTGTCTAATCGAGTTTCTCTAATATCCGTTACTATCTAAAGCCCTATTTGGACGGGATTAGTTTTACGTGGGGCCGTGGGGGTAAAGTAATTATTACCAGAGTTTCTCGGTGATTTTAGTCCCGTCCGAATGTGTCATCTCGGTAATCATTACGGACAATGTCAGTAAAGATTACGGCGACTTTTACCTTCTGTAAAAAGGTCCGGAAAAATGACCTCAGGTAATACTAATCCCGTCCGAATAGACCCGCTGTAAATATGTACGGTAAAATTCCGTCATTTCCTGTTTAAAAGTAGTTTTTGGCGCGTTTTGCAAGCATGGAGGCGCCATGTTGTCTGTTTGCGCACGTGATAACAGGAAGCAATGTCATACGCACATGACGACAAGGAGGTTACTGTGGTGCGTAAAGCGAGTTACCCCTCCCACTTCTGCTAGTTTTACTGAGATGTCTTGTCCCGTGCGAATTGGCCAATTAATATTACAGACGTCCTGAGGTAAAATTGCATTACTCCACGTCCCCACGTAAAACTAATCCCGTCCAAATAGGGCTTAAGCTGACATCTTATTTTGAATATATTTACTCTGCCTTCTGTATTTTGGATTTGAAATCCCATATGGAGTCCACATTGCGTCTGGCGTAACAAACAACATGAACGTTATTCAAACAGATATATCGGTAGTCCATGTGTGTTTGTTCTCCAATTTACAATATACAAATATACATAAAATGGCCTTATTGTAAATAACCAAACAGGAATAATTAATGCAATAAAATCTTTTTTTTTTTTGCAAAGATTAAAGATATTCTTTCTGTAACTCATATTATTCTGAGCAGGTCTCAGGGCTGAACGCTTCTCTCTGCACCCCATCACGGGAGAGCTGCACTCATCCTCCCCTCTTAGCCATGCCGAGAGGCCTGAATATACGTTCAGCGTCATGGCCACAGATCGCGGCTCACCTCCTCGCAGCGCCACAGCTACTCTGAGAATACAGGTAATCTCCACAACAGACTGTTTTACTCAGAAGTCTCAGTGAAACCAAGATAAAGCATTTTCATCAACTACCCCATTGTAATTTTGTTATTTTATTAAGTGCTAGAACCACCACACAACCTAAAATGTACGCAGTGCGTTTGTAAGTATAGTATACTCACTTATTTATTTCTTTTTTTTTAAATAACAGCACATTTTAAAGTATTCTCATGCTTCTGTCTAAGGCTTTCCCGATTCCACTTCATAGTTTATTAAGAAATATCACTCCTTACTTTTTTATCCATCAATAATTGCATTTAATATTGTGGAAAAACTGCTTTCTTGTATTATTCCTTTCTAGAGTTAATACGAAATAAATGTAGCTTATGTTATGGAGAAATCACAAAAAAGCTCCAAATATCAGCATTTTTAAAAATGGCTAAATAAATGTTGCTTTACAGAAAAAATCTACACTATCTGTTTAGGTTGCAGTTTGTTAATGATGAATTGATTGCTACAGACTGTTGTAGAAAGGACATTATTTTTAATTCAGCGTCTCTCAAATGTCGCTCAAATGAGGATGACGTTCCCTTCTGAGTCTGGTTTCTCTCAAGGTTTCTTCCTCATATCATCTCAGGGAGATTTTTCTCACCACCATCACCTCGGGCTTGTTCGTTAGGGATAGATGTTATAGATAAATAATAACTTCATTTTAAACTATAAGCTTTAACATTTTTATTCTGTTCCTATACCTGCTTTGAGACCATTGTTAATTGTTAAAAGCTCTATACAACATAATTGAATTGTGCTGTATTAAATCCCATTAAATATCCTATATAATAGATGATTGTGAAGTCCATTACTATACATTTTTGCAGCTGTACTAGTTGTCTGCTTTTATAGAACATAGTGCACTGATTAATAGGATCGTAGGATTCAACAGTGCTGGTGTAATAATCTGGAAGTGCAGTAATAAGCTCTTATTACATGCCTGCCACTTTCCTGGAATCTATTGCGAGAAAAAGACGTAAGTTTATGTCCTGAGAAAGATGTGTTTACCAGTAGCTAACTCCCGAAGGTCCCTTTTTTAATGCCAGCAGTTGTTTTCAACAGTTTGAATGATAGTGTGTGAAACTTTGGAGAGTCCTAGAGAATATTTCTCATATGTGTTGCTGTAACAGTGCCTAAGGTCTTCTCCCTCGGTTCGAACGAGTTCAGTAGCTCTTTGAACAATGAAAAAGTTCTGTGACTAAATATCCCTGAGACCGTTAATGAAGATAATGATTTACGAACGAGCTAAACTGAAACAGACTCAGCAGACAGCAGCAGTAGTAAATCTCAGCTTGGAAATGTTGGGAAAATAAGTCGCTGTGCGATTTTTAAATCTTTTCATTTTCCCCATATGCGTTCCAAAACAAAGACTTAAGACTGATAATTGATACGCGACCAGATTAAAGCAAGCTCCCTTGCCTGAGCCTGTTAAGTCTGGTCTCTATGATGTCATCAGTTTAAAAATTGCGAGAGGAAGTGACCTCACTCTCACTTACTCATTTTCTACCGCTTATCCGAGCTACCTCGGGTCACGGGGGGATCTCAGGCGTCATCGGACGGAGTGCCAACCCATCGCAGGGCGCACACACACACACTCATCCACTCACGCAATCACACACTACGGACAATTTTCCAGAGATGCCAATCAACCTACCATGCATGTCTTTGGACCAGGGGAGGAAACCGGAGTACCCGGAGGAAACCCCCGAGGCACGGGGAGAACATGCAAACTCCACACACACAATGCGGAGGCGGGAATCGAACCCCCAACCCTGGAGGTGTGAGGCGAACGTGCTAACCCCTAAGCCACCGTGCCCTCCATGTTCATGTTTTAGATAGTGAATTCATTATTAAATGTGGAATTAATTACTCCATTGTCATATTAAATTTAAGGAGAGTTTTTGGCTGCGGGTGAATCTCATTTGTTCTGCCATTGTAACGAAGGTGTCTGTGGGGAGTTCAACATGGACGCAGTCAATAGTTCATGTATGAACACCTGTGTTGCTGGCTATAGCTCGCTGTCTTTCTCAAACATCTCATCCCATCTTTCTCATCTGTCCTAATAGAATGCCATAAGTAATACATTTCTGAGCAGTCCCATGTTGATTTATTCATTGTGATGAATCTTAGACCCTAACTCAAACAGGCACCACATCCTTTTCCCGTCTGTCTGCTTGTCTGCTCATGCTCGTGTCTGCCCATCTGTCTGACCGTCTGGTCTCACATACAGTACGTCATTCCTTGAGCCTCTGTGGCTCTGTATATACATATATATCTGTCTTGTTTTCTGTTTTATTCTCATAACTATTAAAACATGTTGCATGAACGCAGAGTGGAAAGCGTGCGGTTTTCCCATTAGACTGCAAACCACTTGTTCTTTGAAGTTTCTCTGATTGCTTATTAGGGGTGTGTAAAAATCACCCATTTTTAAAAGAATATGACTTATTATGAATTTAAATGTTCTAACAATTTCCTATTATGATTATGCTTTCTTTACTCAAGTATTATTTTTCCTGGCAGTTGTAAAGCCATCTGATTAACTATGATTAACGCCAGAAGGCTTGTTTGGGCCTGTAAAATGTCCAAGAAGTCTTTTTTTTTTTTTGACTGATGGTGAAACATGTAGTCCACAAGATGTTAGTGGTTTGGTTTTTTTTTTGTTTTTTTTTTGCAGTTTTTAAATGGCACAAAGAACTGGTTTTCACTTGTTTTCTTTTAAATAAACGGGAACAAAACATTCAGTTTAAAAGACAATTAGAAATGTTATATTTGTGGTGTTTTTTTTCCCTGCAGGTTCTCAGTTCTAATAAAGGGACCTCCTCTTCCAACCTGGTCTCCATTTCATTGAACCCAGTAGAAGGGGCAAAGCCAGGTTCAGTCATAGGTTCTGTGCGAAATCCGGACGCTCGGTCACTCCCTGAATCGGGTCAGGTCACCTACACAATAGTGGGTGGTACGGATCAGGACGGCACCTTTGTAATAGATCGCCAAACCGGGGATGTGTATCTGGCCTGTGAGCTGGACTTTGAGCGTGCACCTCACTACACGCTTCAAATTGAAGTAGATGATTTCTCCACCACGCTTCCCAGGAGCCATTTTGTCACTTTGGAGATTAACGTGCAGGACAGTAACGATCATTCGCCCCAGTTTCCTGAAGATCCGGTCACCATTGTGATGCCTGAGAACCTGGAGCCTGGATCTTCTATCTACACTTTCCAGGCTGCTGACAAGGACGGGAGCGGCCCAAACAGTGAACTGAGCTATTCTGTTATTCAGCAGTGGCCCAGCAAACCAGACCTTCTGCTGCTGGACCGCAGCACAGGCATTCTGACCCTGGGTCAGTCTCTGGATCATGAGAACATCTCATCACTTCTCTTGGTAGTCCAAGCCACCGATTCAGCTGATGATGTGAATCAGCGACGTCATGGTAAAGTCACAGCTCGGATCTTTATTACAGATGTCAATGACAACGCCCCTGTGTTTACCTCACCGGCAGTGGTCAGCGTAATGGAAGACCAGCCGGTGGGATTTGTCCTGCTATACATTATGGCTCAGGATCCAGATCAGGGTGAGAACGGTCGTGTTTCCTATCGCATACAGGATGGAAATGCTGAGGGCAAGTTCAGCGTCAACCCCAATACAGGTAAAACATTCTAAAACATCTCACCCTATTTTACACAAATCATGATGTATTAAATTACAGTCTAAATGCACTGTCTCTAGTGCTGGATGTCCTCTTGGTGCCTCAGCTCCAGGGTCCTTGGTTTGTTTTCTTTCTGTGTCTGTGTGAGCTCCGTTTGGGTTTAAAATTGCACCCATGTGGATTGAGGTGTGTGATTTTGTTCATGATTGGCATCTCAGTGTTCCAGGAGACATCTCAATGTCTCAGATCCACCGTGATTTTGTCTTTTCTGCTGTATTGGGAATTGATTTTAAAGCCGTATGGTTTGTGTAATGTTCAGCAATAACGGTCAGAGATTCACTAAAGGTCCGTGTCTACCCAAATGTCTACCCAAATGTGTTTACACAAAAATTATTTACAAAGAAAAAATTCACAAAGGTTTGCCTACGTAAATGTGAATGTTTAAAAATGCACTACATGTTAAAGACACAACCACAACCAAAAGTCCATGTGTAGGAACGTAAAAAGGCCAAGTCAATGACTGAAGTACTATATCACTGGTACATTGTTATGATGCAGAGCAGAGAGCAGTAGACATCATGCCTCACACTGCTGGTAGCTATTTACTGCGTGTTTATTTCCAGACATACCCGACCGACTGACAGACAGAGCGGCATGTTTCTCTCCTTCAGCAGGCTTTGTTGTGAGCTCCACCAGGCATTGAACTAACAAGTCTGAAGACTGCACAAATATGGAAACAGTTCAAACATGTGCAGGAGCCTGTATGCCATGTGGGATCAGACCCTGTTTGCACCACAATCCCCTTCTTTTTCAAACATTTTTTTCCAAATTATTGCATCCTCACTGTCCCTTCTCACGAACTGTATTGCCTGTACCTCGATGTAATGTGTTTGGATTCATTTGAAGCCGGGAATTTTTTTTTTTTTCCTTAAAAGCGAACCTTTCCCAGCATTAACCCCAGCACGATCGTGAAGGCGGGCTCTTTACTCTGAGACGGATCATCACGGAGTCAAAGAGGCTGTATCTATTTGAACTTGTAATTCTAACCAGATTAATGGCTCAGGGGAATCTTAGCTGACTGTTAGCAAGAGACTTACTAGAAATAAGAACCAGAATCAAAACAGCCTCCAGTGACGCTGATCGCTGCTGAACGGGTGTGGTGGGTTGTGCAAAAGCGTGAAATAGAGATCAGATCAATGGCTGTTCGTGCTATGCTGGCATCCCAGGCGAGGGCAGGCCTAATTTCATCGGGGCACGGCAGGCAGAGCCGTTGCGTGTCTTGAGCTCGTGTTTGCTCTTTCCCTCCTAACACTGAAATGTTGACTGTGGAAAAAACTCATAAACTGCGGCCTGTTACAGAGGCAAAATAATTCGCATTCAGGTATGGTAAGACGGCTCAGTGTGGGGAGATGTTTTTTTTTCTTCTCCTTCTTGTCTAGCCATCTTTGAGTTCTCATCTCATTTGTAAACCGCAGAGAGGCGTTGGCTCACCATGGGTGCTCTTAACTTTATGAATGTGGCAGGGAGCATCGCATGCAAGCAGCTAACTACATGCGGGAACATGAAAATAAGGATCAACATTAAGCTGCGTGTTAAACTAGGAGAAAACAATGTTATCAAGTAATGATTGCGAAAGAAATCTTATTAAGGTAGTTAATAAAGCTGTTGTGCATTGAGAAACTCTCAGCATGCATCTGCTCTCCCTCAGGGTCTCTTTCTATCCTGAAGCTCATTAACCGTGAGGAGCAAGTTCAGTTTAATCTGACCTTAGTAGCTGAGGATCATGGTGTCCCCCGGCTGTCCAGTACTCAGCAGCTGACGGTGCAGGTGATTGATGTGAATGACGAAATGCCTGTATTTGAAGAAAGCGTATATGAGGCCTTCATCACAGAAAACCAGCCGGCAGGAGCCACTGTGTTGGTTGTCTCGGCTTCGGATTTGGACCAAGGTAAGATTTAGCTAAATGAAGCTCACTGAAAAAATGTAATTCTTTAATATCCTAGTTTATTATTTTGTCATGGTTTATTATTGAATGTTACATGCCAGGCCATGTAGCTACAGTATGATATAGATTTATAATAAACTTCCTGATGCTTGTCCCTTGTTGATTTAATCCACACTCTGCTCAGCTGCTGTCAATTTAACTTTCTTTGCACGTTGGAGGTTCGTCATGTTCCTGTCAAGAATGGGGCAAGCGTTTGTGTTTATTAGAGCCATTTTCCTCTTACATCTTTGTCATGCTTGCTTGAGCTACACATGTGAATACCAGAGGCTGGATTTAATTGGTAGTAATGGATTTGGCTGAGTTAGGGCTGCATTCTCTAGGCCTTACTCAGGAGTGAATAAAACAGAAGGATTATAAACTCACTCTCTAGGAGCGATTAGGGCAGAAAACAGGTGATGCTTTGCCAGATTGTTTGCCTTTAGCACGCAACCTGGCATCTTAAAAACCAAGGGGAAGGCCAAATGCTAATACAGCAGTATAAACAACAAATAAAAAACAAATAAAAAATGATTCAGCACAGTGCTCGAGTTTAGTTGCTGCGTGACTAACGGCAATTGTGGTGTGTGCCCTGAGAGCGAGCAATGATAGATAGAGCCTAAAGAATCAGTCTGTTTGTAACACAGATTTAATAGATTATGCAAACATGTTTTTTCCTAACATTTGGCATTTAATTAAAAGCACTTCCTGTTTTGGTATTTATAGCATAATTATTATTTTTTTTTAATTATTCGATTTTAAAAATCTTTATTATTTCTATTTATTTTTTATTGAAGGGATATATAAATAAAAAAATATTATTATGATTATTGTTGTTGTTGTTATTATTATTCTTATTATTATTCTTATTATTATTATTATTATTATTATTATTCTTATTATTATTATTATTATTATTATTATTATTATTATTATTATTATTATTATAGGGAGCAATGGCATAGTGACATACGGAGGACTGAGAGATGATGTTTTCATAATCCATCCAGTGACAGGTGTTATCTCAACCACCAGATCCCTAGACAGGGAAACCAAAGAGGACTACACTGTGACAGGTACTGAGAGAAAAATTGCTTGTTTACGGCATTACACTGAGCAGAAAATCTGGCTCTTCTTTCACCAGTTGCCAAGCGTCCATGTAATTGCTTAATTCATGACTGAAAATGTGTTCACTTATGCCAATTTAATGTCATAACACAGCTGCTGCAGGAAACGAGCAGGAAATTCTTTCAAATGATGAAGCAAAAAAACTCTCTTCATGTTAATCTTTGTTTTAAACAGTTTATGCCAAAGACGGCGGTTTTCCGTCAAACTTTGCCAAGGCCACAGTGCGTATCACAGTGCTGGATGAGAATGACAACAGGCCTGCTTTTGGCAGAGTGTATTATAATCTTGAAGTGCCAGAAAACCAGGAGCCGGTGACTCTGTTCACTCTGAGAGCAACTGACCTGGACTCAGGAGACAGTGGGCTCATACAGTATAAAATCACAGGTAAGAGTTGCTGAAGCCATAAACTCTGCGTTTATATGTTTGCAAGTTGTTCTTGTTTATGTTTTATGTGTCTTCCAATGTGGGATCATAAAAGTGATTATGTGGTATGTGGAATCATAAACTCAGAGTTGACAGCGGTTGTCACTAATTTTGTCGAATGGTCTAGGAAAGTTTTCAAGAAGCCACTTTTAGTATTTTGTGAAATACGGTACATTTTATTGTACTTGCATTTTATTTTAATATACAGTGAACCTGTGAACAAGATATCCTTCACATATACCAAGAACACCTGGGGTAAACATTTACTTTGAGACAGCATCATGAGATATAGAGAGATATTCTAAATGTGTCAAAAACATTTTGCCATTTTGATCATTTTCATTGATTGATTGATTGATTGATTGACAGTACTTAAAAGGTCTTTAAATACAAATATATTTTAGCCAGAAGGATAAAGTCGTTGCCTAATGGTTAGAGAGTCTGAGGTTGTGGGTTCGAGTCTCGGGCCGGCAATACTACGACTGAGGTGCCCTTGAGCAAGGCACCGAACCCCCCAACTGCGTCCCGGGTGCCGCAGCATAAATGGCTGCCTACTGCTCCGGGTGTGTGTTCACGGTGTGTGTGTGCACTTTGGATGGGTTAAATGCAGAGAACAAATTCTGAGTATGGGTCACCGTACTTAGCCGTATGTCACGTCACTTTACTTTATCACTTTTTATATATATATATATTTATATATATGATGGATATATACTAATTATAATAATAATAATAATAATAATAATAATAATAATAATAATCACACACACTCATAATAACAATTCCACAAATTTAAAACAAGTAATTATTATTTTAGTACTGTAGTAGTAATAGCAGTGGTATTTTCCCCTCTATGGTTCTCGTGTTCTGATCTTAAAGGAGAGGCTTCAAAAATGCACAAAATGATAAACCAATCAAGATGAGTTACTAATTAAATAATATTATCCACATTGAATACCTTATGATTTGCATTGGTTTTATTTTTTTCTTAAGATGGGGACCCTTTAAGTGACTTTCACTTGGACAAGAAATCTGGTACACTGTCCACATCCAGAGCTTTGGACAGAGAGAAGCAAGCCCGCTACACCCTGACTGTGGAGGCTCGAGACCTAGGCACTCCTTCCCTGAGCAACACTGCCACTTTGGACATCAGCATCCTGGACCTCAATGACAACAGTCCTGTTTTCACCAGTAGCAGCTACATGGTGGAGATTGATGAAGATGCCCCAGAAGGCACTTTCGTTCTTGAGGTGACTGCCATTGACAAGGATGAAGGCTCCAATGGCCAGGTAGTCTACTTCTTGAGTCAAGAGTCCAGGGGTATGTTTATTGTGGACCAGCACAACGGTCGTATCGTCACAGCTGCAGAACTTGACAGGGAGAAGGTTGCATCCTACAGCTTCCAGGTGTTTGCTGTGGATTCCTCTGCTAGCAATCCTCGCAATTCATCAGCTCACGTGACTATTCACATCCTTGATGTGAACGACAATACACCCTTTTTCATCACAGATCCACTCATCATAAATGTGTCCAGCAGTAGCTTTGGTAGTCATCGCGTGCTGGCCACCATGAGAGCTGAGGACAAGGATTTCGGGGCTAATGGTTCTGTTTTCTATCGTTTTGCCAACCCTGTAAAAGGCTTCACCATTAACTCATTGACAGGAGACATTCAGCCCACTGAGAGACTTCATGGCCTTACTCAAAACCAGAGGACACTCATAGTCCAGGCCATGGACCAAGGCAGCCCTCCACAGTCCTCACTGGGAGTGGTGGTGGTCTACATCCGTGAACAGAGTTACAATGGAATCCGCTTTAGTCGCAACTCCAGGGATGTCAGCCTACAAGAAAATGCAGCCAAAGGTATGATACTGTCTAGAGTATACAGTACTTTGCCCTCTATGATGTGATGTAAGCTGTATGATTGTGCCAGAGCTTCAGAAGTCAGTATTAAGCATCTGTTTGGACCTGTTGTTATGGATTTGGGAATGCACAAGTCATATGTGCAAAAATGTTTAGGGGATGAGGTATCCTGTTGGCTAAGGTGTTGGACTATGTACCACTCAGAAGGGTGCAAGGTCAAATCCCAGGTCCACCAAGCCTCCACTGGCTCTTTGACCAAGGCCCTTAACCCTCAGTTGCTTATTTGTATAACATGAGGTGTAAGAAATAAAATTTAAGTCAATCTGGGAGTCTACCAAATGCTAGAAATAGTATAAATAAATAAATGTTCTTAAGGTAAAAGATATGTCAGGTTTCATTACTCACCAGTGAATATGTTCAGTGCTTTATTATGCACTGTTTGTTTATATCAGGCTTAGTGAAGCATAAACTTAATAGAAATATGTTCAGGCTGGGAACTTTATTTAAATCTATAATCTACAACAGTGTTACACTTGAGCAGCTTGTAGCTGCAGAGCAATGTGTTTTATTCAACATGAAGAATCTTAATACACAGTTACTGTTTTTATACATAGATTATTGTCCTAGATTAAAATGTTAATGCAGCTTGACTTGAGTGGTTTTTACTGTGTTCACTACAGTGGTTGTGTCAGCATTTCTTACTGCCAATGTCACAGAGTGCGATGAACACACAAAATAGCTTATATTATTATCCAAGGTTGCCAGGTTTCAGACTGATATATTTTACTTCTTTTTCTCAGCCTTTATCTGCGTTAATGAGGTCACATGCATGTCTGACATATCAACATTAGCCATGTGATCCAATTCCCCTGTCATAGAAATGCTTCTGTACATTATAGACCCTGTCTGCAATTACACTTTTCCCTTATTTGTGGTCAGATATTAGAATTAATTCTAAATACTTGCTGTTAAACAAGATCTGGGTGGATGTAGATTATATTTTAAAATAGTTTGGAATAGAAGATATACAGTAACAAATGCATGTACCTTATCTAGTCTGGTGCCACAACGCTTTAAGCACATAGTTGTATAGGATGTCTTATATATATATATAATATATATATATATAATATATATATAATAGCATTACAATTATCCTTCCTTCCTTCCTATCCTTCCTTCGACCTAAGTAGCCCAATCCTATTCTAGAATGATGATGCCCCATGCACAAAATGAGCTCTGTGAAGAAAAAAATGGAGTGGATTCCAACACCACTGAATACCTTTGGGATGAATCCTGATTGCAACTCAAGCCTACCCACCTGATAGCAGTGCCTGAACTCTAGTGTCTTCTAGATGCCTTCTAGATGACTAGAAATTATTATAAGAAAAGGGAGACTACATGTAATATGGATTGTTCAAAAAGCACTTATTGATGTGCTGGTCAGGTGTCCATAAACCTTTGGTGTATGGTATTTAATGGGTCTCTGACTCACCTGACCTCATAGACAAGCTGCCACTGTTTTAACCCCTAATTTAAGTGACATTACTGAATTTGTGATATGATTTAAATACCATATGTTACTTAATGACACAAGGTTCATTTAGAAATGTGCTAGTGGTGTAATCATATCTGCATTGTGGTTTTCTTAAGGTACTGCTGTGGTGCAGATTCAAGCCCAGTATCCTGATGGCTCCCGGAGTGGAATTACATATAGCATTTTTAGTGGTAATAAGTTACAGTCGTTCAGCATCAGCTCCATTACAGGTAAGTCTGCAAAGAGAATTCTGAATTAGACCTTGGCCGGTGAGAACACGCAGCACTGATATACATCAAATGTATATTTAGGTGAAATATGGGTGGAGAGCTCCAGAGGGCTGGATTTTGAGGAGACCCCTCGACTTCGCTTAGTGATCAAGGCTGAAACTGCATCCTCCAGTTCCTTCATGGCAGTTAACCTCATCCTGCAGGATGTTAATGACAACCTGCCACGCTTTCAGCTCCACAATTACATTGCTTATGTTAGGGAAGCCCAGGGTTATGATTACCCCATCATTCAGGTACTATACAGTCACTTTCCTCCAGTGTTTTTATAGTGGTGAAAGAGTGAAATTGAGTGAAATTTTCCCATGACTTTTAATGAAACAGATTTGTTGTAGACAAATAAAGTTTCCATTGCTTTTATTTCAGTGTTTTCACTAGCAGTGATTAAAATATCATCTCAGCTGTTCGTAACAGCCTCAGTTGTTTCCCTCGTTTTTTTTTTTTTCCCAAAAAAAAAGGAACGTTCCAAACCCAATATTGCTTCCAGTCTCACATTACGTTGGAGCAGCTGTTGTAAATCCGCCTGTATTTTCATTCCAAATTTGTAATTTCCTCAGGTTCTGGCAGACGACCTTGACCAAGGTCAGAATGGACAGGTGACCTACTCCATCAGGTCATCGTCCATGAGCGGACTGTTCAAGATTGACCCTCTCACAGGAAGCATCTCAACAGCTGCCATCATGGACAGAGAAATTTGGACACAGACTAAGTATTAACTCCTTTGGCATTCACTTGTGTTTTCACACTGTGATTGTGGCAATGTCCTCCTTTTAATCCAAATTATTAATTAATTTAATTTTTGTGTGTTTTCAGGCTTGTCATCACAGCCACTGACAGGGGCAGCCCTCGATTAGCAGGCTCTGCCACTCTCACTGTTATCATAGTGGATCAGAACGACAACCGGCCCACTATTCCAATTCCTCGTGAAGTGCGAGTTCCTGAGAGTGAGTTGACTGTTGGGTGAACTCAGTACCATTGAAGTTATCTGTGAAATCTAGCCACTCTGGTCTGCATTGGGCAAACAGCCAGACTAACAGAGCTGAAAGGTCAACTCAATTACAATTACCACCTCTCCCCCAAAGATCTTGGTGATCATATCCTGTCAGAAGGATGTAGTATCATGTTTTCCTGGGATTGTGAAAATTAAAAGCAAATACATGGACATGACAGCCTAAGGCAGAAAAGCTGTAATAGCCTACTCATGTACACACAGTATTATTGTAAGTGACCTCATTATAAATCAGTTTCAGGATCTTAACTATTTTGCTCCTTCCAGACACACTGATTGGGACAGTGATCACCCAAGTGACCGGGAATGATGTGGACACTGGTCCGGCCCTGTCTTATACACTGCACCTGGACACAAATTCCCTGGGGAAGTTTGGAATACATCGCTATGGAGGAGGGCTCTCTCTTACTGGCCAGCTCGACTATGAAGAAAGGACTTGGTATACTGTGACTGTCCGAACATCCGATTCTGTGCACCAGAGTGAGGCCAACTTGACAGTACTTGTGGAGGATGTGAATGATAATGCTCCAGTCTTCACACAGGACCTTTACCAGGTGCAGTCCAATGCAAAAGTTGAATATTTTGTTTATGAACCTAAATCAAAATCTGTTGGAAAAGGCAGATTTTGATTGGTCTGTACCAAATATTGCACCATCACACATAATATTCAGTAGTTCTGTTCTCAAAGATATTTTTCATTGTGTTAAATCATTTTGTTTCCCAATTGCCTTTATATTGACAGTTGCCCAGTTATGTGTGTATTTAGTGATTTTGTCTATGTAGTTTTTAAAAGCCAAGAATAAATATGGTGGGTTTTTTTTCTCAGGTGACACTTGCTGAGCATTCTCCTTCCGGTAGTTCTGTTATTACTGTGACTGCCACTGACCAAGATTCTGGAGAGAATGGCAAGGTCACATATAGAGTTGTGTCAACAAGAGACCTATTCTACATTGACCCAAATAATGGTAAGTGCTTGTTATTTGTTTGTCATAATAATCCCAAAAATTGCATTATTGTGGGCTTGGTATCTGTTTGATTCAGATGTTAGTTCAATACATAACATTTTGTTTTCATACAGGCACCCTCTTCATCAAACAGAGCACTGAGTTTGATTCCGAGCGTCCATCCTTTCTGGTAGTAATCGAAGCTTGTGATGGTGGTAATCCGTCACTGACTGGTCTTACCACAGTGCAAGTCCATATGTCAGATATCAATGATAATACCCCCGTGTTCCACCAAACTGAATACAGAGCAGCTGTATCAGAGGACGAGCCACCTGGATCCACCATCCTCACACTAGAGGCTGTGGATGGAGATTTGTCTAGGGACAACTGTGGATTTGACTTTGCCATTGCCAGTGGAAACATTGGCAATGCCTTTCAAGTTGAAAGTAGCGTACGCTTTCTAGAGGGCCGTGGATTTCAGATATTTGGAACTTTAGTCTTAGCTGACAGGCTTGATTTTGAAGATGTGAACACCTATAATCTCACTATTGTTGCCTCAGACCGTGGCATTCCCCAACGAAGCTCAAGTGTCCCTGTCGTAATCACAGTAATGGATACTAATGACAATCCACCAGCCTTCAGCAGGGCAGAATACAGCATTGTTCTAAGCGAAGGTGCTGAGACTGGAAAAGATATACTTCAGATATCTGCTTTAGACCCGGACTCCACACCTAATGGAGACGTGCACTACTCGATCATATCTGGAGATGAAAGTGAGCTCTTCTCATTAGACCAGTGGACTGGTGCTCTCCGTTTGCGGAGGTCTTTAGACAACGAGCAAGAGCCATCTCACATACTTATTGTGCAAGCCTCAGATGGACATGGTCACTTTGCTCTTGCTCCTGTTACTATAGAGATTAAGGACATCAATGATAATCGACCTTTCTTTCCCCTTAAAACAGTGACAGCAAGTATTAGAGAGAATCAGCCTCAGAACACCCTTGTCACAATCCTGCATGCTATTGATCATGATGCAGGGGCATTCGGTCAGCTGAAATATTACATAATGGATAAATCAGGAAATGGAAGAGAGTCGTTTATGGTTAACCAGACCTCTGGTGAGATTCGAACTCGTTTCAGTTTTGATTTTGAGAAGATGAACACATTTTACTTTGTTGCTGTAGCAATGGATGCAGGAAACTACTCTGCAACTGCTACGGTTCAGGTGTACGTGACTGGAGAAGATGAGTATGACCCTGTATTTACCAGTTCAAATGTGGACTTTCACGTCCCTGAAGGAGCAAAGAAGGGACAGAGCATCGGCCATGTGGTTGCCAAAGATGAGGATGGGGGTGTAGATGGTATTGTCCTATACAGTCTAGCAGAATCCTCTCCCTACTTTGAGGTCAATATCTCAACAGGAGTGATTTCCCTCAAGATGGATGCTTATGCCCGCCATGTCAGCCGATCTAAAAGGGAGACCCGGCAAGTGACACTAGATGTGATAGCACATAGCCCATTGGAGAGTTCCCGTGTAGCCAATGCAAAGGTTTTCATTGATGTCACTCATACATCCTTTGGTTTAACTACAGACATGAACATTCTATTAGCTAGTGTCATTGCTGCATCCTTGGCAGCTATAGTGGTGTTAATAATAATTGCTGTGGTGCTCTACTTCCTGCGATATAGAAGGAAGAAATACCAAGAGAATCAAGCTAGAATGCTGACCCCTGGTACAGTACTAGATACTCTTGATGAACCCAAAGTCCATGGAAGTGAAAAGCTTTATCACCAAGCTCTACCTGGATATTCTGAAGACCAGAGTGCAGCTGGAGGACCATACACTCGAGGAGGGTCTTTGGATCCTTCTCACTCTAGTGGTAGAGGCTCAGCTGAGGCAGAAGCAGCAGAGGATGACGAGATCCGCATGATTAATGAGTATCCACGTGTTTCTAGTATTTCGTCTTCCATGCAGGAGCATATATCTGCCCGTGGACCAGATTCTGGTATCCAACAAGATGCTGATCAGCTCTCAGATATCTCTGGTGAGCCAGGAATGGACATAAATCAGTGGCTTAAAGGAAAAAAGATGGGAAGCTTGAGTGGAAGTCTTTTGTCAGGCCATACTGCAGTGTATCGAGATGATGGTGGGGGATATCTTGGGGTAGGAAGAGGACTTAACATCTCTCAGTCAAAAGACTACACATTCCCTGAGGATGGGAAACCCATAGTGGATGGTTCTCTCACAGCAATAGTGGCTAGTGATGAGGAACTGAGAGGCAGCTACAACTGGGACTACCTCCTTAACTGGTGCCCTCAGTTCCAGCCACTGGCCAATGTATTTACAGAAATTGCTCGGTTAAAGGATGAGAATGCCCCAGTTAACCCACGCCGCCCTTTTCAACCCAAAGCAAAAGCAGACCCCAAGCCTCGAATTGACCCCCCTCCTCTTATCACATCAGTAGCTCATCCTGGGGCTAAAACTGTCATTCCAAAACCTGCTGTTGGACGAACTCTTCCCCATGTGTCCACTTTAAAAAGATCACCGATCAGCCATGATGGCTCAGTCTCTTCAGTAGCCATGTCACCCAGTTTTTCACCCTCCCTATCCCCACTTGCAGCCCGTTCTCCGGCCATTTCACCATATGGCGTTTCCCACGGCCCATCTGCCACAATTATTAGTACAAATGAACACTCTGTAGAGCACAGTGAGGAGACTGAGCTTAGGATTTAACCTTTTCAAGTTTTCTACTGTTCGTACAGCATCCTACTTGACTCAGGACCCTGTACATGACAATTCTCCAGCATGGTGATAATGTCATGTGAAATGTCATGTTGCCTCACTGGCTGGCCAGAGAGTTGAGGGTGCAGTGTTTAATTACCATGATGGACGCAGACAGTGACTTATAAAAATGCTCTCTCCAGGAAACATAACTAGATAGCAACAGACATGTGCTATCTCCTGCATTTGCACATTTTACACGGGAGCTAATTTTGATGTTAATGTTTTTAAAAGTAAGACTTTTTTGTATGATATATTTTTGTACTGATATTTGTGTTTTTCTGGACTAGAAAATGGCATTCATTAATACCGTTTTCTGATTAAACTGTTATACTTTTGAATTTGTATATATGTGAGCGTAATAATAAGTAACAAGATTTTGTTTTAGTTTCCCAAGTGTTCTATCAGTGTTAAAATGATGTTCTTACTTTTTCTTTGATATTATGAACAACTTTTTTTTTTTAGTCCTTTTTCAGTATTTATAAAGGAGCAAATTTTTTACAGGTTGACCAGACATAAGACTATGAAGCATTTAGTGACTTATGCTGCTCTCCTTCTACACTATGGGCATACATAGCTAACCCCACTAAGAATGAATAAATTAGAAATAACGAGCAGTTTTATCCTGACACATAAGCACTCTCACCTTATGGTTTGACCATTTTATTAGCAAGAACAGCAGTATTCAGTACAATTATTAAGTGAGAAGACTTTCCAGATTTGTTTGTTTGTTTGTCAGTACTGTAGTTATTGTCCTAACTTTTTTTGTAAAATAGATTGGACAACAAAGGCCAGAGTAAAGTGAACCATCTATATCATATCTGCCTTACTCTGATAGACTTTTTCCAAATAAAGATTCTGATTCTACATACAATTTAGCAGGAAAAAAGCCATCTCACGTTCTATTCAATACACCCATTTTTCTCATGGCAGCTTGTGGCAGCACTTGATTTTTTTTTTTTAAACACTTTTTTGTACCTGTAATAATGTGCATTGCTGGAACTGGAAATCTGCTTGGCATTTTGGCATTTTGCTTCTCAATTATAATTTGCTGCTGAAGGCAGTTTGGCAGTAAGTTCTAAGGAGAATTGTAACAGTAAGATCTTTCTGAAGAAACTAATTGAATGTGCATCTGAACAACATTACGGTACAGCACTGAGGTACAGAATTTGCATCAGCTTTACAAATCTATACTACAGGCCAAAAAAAAGAATAAAAATATAATTTCATTGGCATCATTTTATAATGCTGATAAAACTTAAGATGGTTTTGACGAAATTGCTACAGTTATTTTGGCTAAATGAAAAAAAAGGCACCAGAAATGTCCTATCTAGTTTCAAGATTTTCTTGATTCGGCATTAAAAAGCTTTATATATAAAAGTAACTATTGCCAATATATTTAATTGTTGGCTGTTAAAAATGTTAGTCTATTTTTGGCCTGTAATATACATGAAATATTCTAAAGACTTTATATCATTTTCGTTTCTTCTTGTCTTACAAATTTTCCAGGCCTTTCTTTTTTTTCGTACTGTTTACCAGAATCAAAGCTTTATCCGTGTTTACTTACGGTTGCATTCGAAGGAATAGAAAATGCTGCTTTAGCTGGAAAGGTAACATCATGCAATTAAAAAAAATATTGAATGTACTCTATTTTGGAGAGAGTTAAACGATGCCTTGTTAAGAGTGTTAATGATGTGTTTAGAACACATGGCTGTGCCTTTCATTCACATGGGAATAAACTACAGCTAGATTTCAGGTAACACTTTATTTTAAAGACCACATACAAGGATTTAATTAAGGATTAGTTAAACTCAAATTAGACTTTTGTAATATTGTTATTCAATATTTATGAACCTCCTGGTGGCCTAGCGGCAGGATCCCCATTCTGTCATTGTTCGATTCCCTGGCAGGATGCTAACCCAGCCACTGAAGAGTTAACTCTCAGTGCCTTAACTCCCAACCTTGGATAAAAATGGGAGGGTTGCACCAGGAAGGGCATCCAGTGTAAAACCTGCACCAAACCTAATATGCGAACCACGTTTCCACTTTGGCCACCACAAACAGGGAGCAGCCAAAAGAAAAAGAAAAATATGTATAAATAAATACACGTATAACAATGTAAAAATTGAAATGTATAAAAATATTTACATATATCTTTATACCTGTATTAAGATATATGTAAAGATGACTGAAAATTTTATTATTCATTGCAATAAATGGCAATAACGCTTGAAATCTTTGTTATACAAGCTACTAATTGTAATTCATTTATTAGTTTAATTCTTTCTTATTAGGTGTTAAGGTTCAAGATGGAGCTAATAAAAGAATTAGCAGAATTAGGGACAATAAAAGGAGATTCTCATGCCCAGAAGATTGTATAAGTTTAATTCAGTGTTTACTGTGCATTAGCACAAGTAATAGTGTAATTATTAGTCACTTTTTTTCATAGCAAATCTCTACCTGAAGCAAAGAGTTCTTAGTTAAGACTAATCTATAACGAATAAACCACCGCACCCTAGGTTTGATTCTCGGGCAGATAACTGACCCAGCTACAGAGGGGTTAACTCTTTGTGCCAGTCCCAGGCCCAGATAAAATAGGAGTGTTGAGTCAGGAAGGTCATCGTAAATAAACGAAATAAAAATAAATAAAAATATGCAGTCCGGATAATCCGCTGTGGTGACCCTAAAAAGGGAGCGGCCAAAGGGCAATAACACGATAAATCTGTCTAATTTGAGCTTAATTTAAAAAAGTAAGTGTTCATTTTTATAAAGTGATACCACATTTACCACAGAATTATTTTAAGGCTGTATTCTGTCCATTTCATTTTGTTTGTATTTCTGTACTTTTCTTTTTTTCTTTTTTTTTTCCATGAAGGTTTTGCAAGGTTTTACATGTATATTTTTTTAATTGCATTTTAATATGATCAAGTTGTAACATTTCCACAAAATTGCTATTTCTTTTATCATCTCCCAGTCGCACTGTGCCTAATAATTGCTAGCTGCTCATTGTAGTAAACTTGATTTCCCCCAAATAATAGAGTTAGGCAGTTTTGTGAGCAGTATTACACTATCACTATTACAGTCTGGTGATTTTCTTTTGTGTGTGTGTGCATGTGTGTGTGTGTGAGTTTGTAGTATAATTACTTTTTCTTTCTCTCTGCCATTGCTGCTTTTATTTAGGTGTCTTATAGATAGCTAATCATGTACTGTTGCATAAACAAGCAACATCTGAATCCAATTAACTGTGAAATTCAGGATGTGCCATATCTATGATGTCTCTGAGGAAAAAAATAAATGTGCAGATGTTTAGATTCATGATTCATTTGAATTGTGTTCTCTGTAAAGTCACCATAAACCTTACTGTGTTGTACTTTATAAATAATGTTGCTCTCTAAATTCACGCTTGTCACTTCTCCAGCCTTTGTAATTTATAATCCAAAGGATAAATAGCTGTTTTATTCTGCTTTTGTAAATGTTAATCAGGACTCGTTGACCATTTCATTACAGTCTCCTGGACAAAAGTACATCTGTACTGTATTTGTTAAAGTGCCTGATTAAAATGTATTTAGAACCGGAACTGCCAGCTTTTTCTCACATAATGTTTCTCATTTCACGGCAATCTGTATGAGGATTTTTTTTTGTAAGGTCTATGATGAAAGAGTGCATACATTTGACATTAATATTCTCTGTTCTCTATATTTGATTTTATGTTTAAATTGAATCAAGGCCTTATTTTAACTGGAAGGCAGAATCTCACTATATCTAATCGTAATCTAGCTAATCATATCATAAGGCACAAGATATTATGACCTTTGAAGCTCATGAAGGATGGATCTGTAACTAAGCCTGAGAATAAACTGGAGCATCAGCAGTGAGAGGAGTTTTAATAATCACCAGATGGAGTCAAGATACAGAAATTCCAGTGTAGCTGAAGTAACGATACCGTTTTACAGATTTCAGTTTATATACTGAAACATGTTCGCTAGATATCTCTGAACTGCTGATTGTCACAGAAGTGGGACTCTCAAGTGTACATTCTTCTTAAAAGAATTAATAAATAAATAAATAAATAAATAAATAAATAAATAAATAAATAAAAATATGTATTATTATTATTATTACTATTATTATTATTGTTGTTATTATTATTATTATTATTATTATTATTAATATTATTATTATTGTAATGACTATTTTACTTAAAACCACTGGGTGTAGCCCAAACTTCTTTCTTTCTTTCTTTCTTTCTTTCTTTCTTTCTTTCTTTCTTTCTTTCTTTCTTTCCTCCCTTCTATCCTTCCTACATTCCTTGCTTCCTTCCTTCCTTCCTTCCTTCCTTCCTACATTCCTTCCTTCCTTCTTCCTCTTTCATATCCACCCACTCTACCTCCAGAAATAACTGGAAAAACTCGCTAGGTTTAACTGTGTGAATTCTGGCTCTGACAATGACATTACTCTAGTTCATAATTTATCTCAGCTAGAGATGTGTATCAGGCTTCTTTTTTCCTGCTTGCATGTTCAGTGCAATAATAATAATAATAATAATAATAATAATAATAATAATAATAATAGAGAACACTGTAAATCCATCATCCGGCTTCATGTCCTACTCATTAAACTTTTTTTTTATTGCACCCTGTGAGATCATTTTCCTGACACACCCCACTCACACCACAACCCTGTGAAGCTTTCTGGCAGCCTTCTAAATAACAAGTACAGTAGAGTGCGCCTATTGGTAACTGTACCCATTCGTTCAAACAATGTATTCATATTTGCTTACATCCACAGCACTTTCTGTTCTAACAGCGAATTCAGTAAATACTGAAAAATTTATTATAAGTTGACATCCTTCCCTCTGGAGTTGCAGTTACTGTATTTAGGTCTTATAGGAGCACTGAATTGAATGCTTCATATGTTCATATGAGTTCATATAAGTTCATATGGCAGCCAAATAAAAATGTCATATAAAAAGTACATCTCAGCTATGTAAAAACTTTGGATTAAGTCTTATATAAACTCTCCAAATGTATTCACCTGTGATGATGAATGTGTATGCTGAAAGTAGGACAAAATAAAATGATGCAAAAGACATTAATTTAAGTACATTTACAGTGTATTTCCATTTTTCTGTGAGGATGTCAATGCTCACAAAGTTGTATTTGTTTAGTAAAGTGCAAAAAAAATCATGCATCTGTCTTTCTACGTGTCCTAACCTAAGAGTGTCTGACTTCCCACGCTGCACCATGTAAAGAGCAAGTCTGTTATTTCAGCTGTTCACTTTAGATGCTTTAATTATTTCACAGAGAAAGCATTAAATCTGGGGGATGTTAATTGTATAATGGAAAAAAGTATTAGGCTCTCAATATTTGTAACTAATGCTTATTGCTGCTCATTTATGCATCTTTCTGACTTCAGTCCTAATGGATTTCACCTTACGTATCACGTCTAGTCCGGTTTCAGTCGGCTTTAGCTGGAAATTCCATCAAGCATTGCATTGTATCTAGGTTGCATTGCTGCAGAGCAAAAGCAGGTTCACTCAAAGTGTTGGACTTGGTGTTAATGATGAAGTGTGTACTTTGAAATGCAAATCGTGACCCAGCCATGGAGCTGTGAATCAAGTGCTGTTCCAAAAATAAATAAATAAATGAAAATTTAGATGAGAGTGCAATGTAAATCCAAAACTTATCCAGTCCATGTCGCTGTCTTTCAGATCTTTAGTGTGAAAAGGTCACGTAAGGGGAGATATTTAAATCAAGAGCAAAACACTTATTACATCATTCACTGGCAGCAATGCTGTAGCTTGAGGAGACAAAGCTGAAGAGATTTGAGTCAACGCAAGTTATACTGTGTTGGTTCTGAGAATACTTATTGATTCAGATGAATATAAAGAGGATTTCTTTCTAATGTATCTTGCAGATACTGATTCATTTGCACGTACTGATTAACTTAAATATTAAAGATCTGTTAAGGAACAAATGAAATACTATAGTGAAAGTATTCCCTGTTCCAACGCCATCAATAAACTATGTGATAAGGATAAACTCGGGAGTTTGTATCACCTCAGATTCTGTAAATATTTCTGTAAATACACACAAATTAAATTGAACTGAAAATACACACAATCAAGGAGAAACACAGACTTGGTTGTTGGAATAACTAGCATTCAGGGACTCAAGCATTTTGGTGATGTGACTTTTAAGCAGACATTTTTAAGCATACCACTGTTTGTGGTTTAAACATTCAGATATCCTCCATGGAAATTGCCGATTGTTCCTAACATTTAGAAAACTCCTGAGATAGGCACAGGCTCCCCGTGACCTGAGGTTGTTCGGATAAGCAGTAGTAAATGAGTGAGTGAGTGAGAGACTCAGGACCAAAGAAAGAGTGGAATTGGAGGCACGAGCATGATATACTGTATGACAAGATCGACTGTGAACAAGAGGCACTTCACCTGCATTTACAGCATTAATTAATTCATCCTTAGGAACTGCCTGGTCAGGGTCTCAGTAGAAGAAAAGTGAGGATAGTGCTGTCAACTTTTTTTTTTAATGATTCATATTTTAGTGATTCATAATTCGGAAGGTCAAGTTCAACCTGGACCTATTGTGTTACACCTGCACGCCTGAACATTAAGTGTGACTTTGAAGTTTTGAGGCTATATGAAGCAATAAAAAATTTATTGGTTCATTTAAGGGTGGGATTAGTGTTAATACCTGTACTGTATGTACATTAAACCTTTAATGAAAAGGAAGGTTCCTAAAAATACAATGTTTTCCTTTGTCGTTCCGAAGAGCTTTCGTGCCCCCTTTCTGAACGAGACTGGCATAGCATCGTGAATATAATGACAATACCGACTGGTGGAGTTTAATAGCTTTAACAGAGAAAGGCTGCTGGTCTAATGTCTCATATTTAAAAAGACGCTTTCATTATGAGTCAGGCCGAGTTTGGCTGGCAAAAACAGATGGTATTTCGAAATCAACAAGTGTCCAGCAGTGTGCTTAGAGGACTGAGTCTTGTGTATTAAAAGTGGAATTACGTGTTGAAAATGTAGAAATTTAAAATGGCACAAGCAGGAAAAACCCTGAAGATTCCCTGAGTGTGTGCTGAGAATATCGTAATATAAATGCAGCATTGTTTAGCTGCAGTTTACCCCCTTTGCATTTTTTGCAGAGTTCTTGAGCATTTTAAAAATGTGGTGTCTTCCGACATCTACCCCCCCACTCCAAAATAATCCTCCAGAAGGATTCTGCTTTTCCTTCTTTCTTTTCTTCTATGTTCTGTTTTTTTCCTGCCTTGCTCTTCAAGGTCTTGTCAGGCCACTTGCGTGACTAGAGGGAGTGGAAAAAAGTGAGTCTTCAAAACCCCATTGGCACGCGAGCCTGATCTATTTTTGAAGCACTCTCCCTCAACGTAAGACGCAGGAAAAAAAAAAAAAAAAAAAAAAAAAACAGCAGCCATGGGCAAAGAGAGCCAGTGGTGGAGTTGAAGGGGTCTGGTTCTAATTTTCAGGCCGCCCTGCCTCTCTGGTTTATCCTGCCAGAATATGCCGCAGTGGTGGGGAAAGGAAGGCCACCGTGACTCCAGCTCCATCCCTACCACTCAGCCTCTGTCACTTAACAGACACCCTGGGCTGCTTTTCATTAGTGTTCCCAGCTGCTCAATCCTCAAGCTTCCACGCTTTGCAGTATTTTGATTAATTTCTCTGTTCTGTTTTCCCGTTTTCATTCCTCATGTCCGCCATGATGGAACTGTTGCACTACCTCATTCTCGCCTCATTTTCATTAGAAAGTGTCTGGCTCAGAAGCAGCCAGGCCAAAATGCTGGCCATGCTTAATTGAAAAAGGGAAAAATCTGGTTTATTGGAGGGATTTTACTCTGATATACGCACAGTACATACTAGCTGCCTTGTTTTGCTAAATCAGTCTTACTGACAGAATAAAATGTACTTCAGCTGGTTAGTCATCATTAGCTTTGAAACGTCTTCAGAGATGCCATCGCTTAGTCAAAATACTGGCAAAGCAAATCTCAGATTCAAACCGAATTAATCAGTGCCGTTTAGGCTTCTTAGTGGTTGCGCCTGATCATTTATATTCTTTAGTTTCCTTAGCTGATCAATCACACCGTATTATGAAAGCAAAAAGAAAAAAGAAAACCCCAAACAAATCCGTATGATGAAGTAATTGATTAAACATTTTTGGCAAGTTTTGAATTTTTAAATGTAGTATTTACAGAATGAGTTACAACGCCATCAAATACAACCAAACCGCCAAACACTATTCCCAATGTGTATTTAATGCTTACTTGTCTCATCCATTTCATCCTAATTTGCTTTTGATGACATACTCAAGCAGTTGCAATGCCAAAAATGTCTACATGGGTCATGAGTCAAATATTTATAAAAGGTATTTTAATTAATTTTAGTATTTTATAAACAGAGACTTAAAACAGAGGCTTTAACTTTTAGAAGTGAAGCACATCCTGCTACACAATCACTAGACACAGGTTCCTGTGAAGAACCAGCAGTGGATCTATATCCACTTTTTTTTTCACAGAACCTCAAAAATCAACACCACAATCACAAAGCGAAATGCTGTTTATGGTCTCGGCTCTCATCTCGTGGCCTGCCATGCTTGCCACTCTCCATGTTTATTCTTCAGACAGACTGATCGATGGCTGCAGACACAACATTTCCGTCGCTGTTCTCATGAGATTGCGGGAACTTCTCGTGAAGGATTTCGGAAACGACTTTTAAACAATGACAGACTCGAGTGCTTAAATAGCAACTTGTGCAAAGGTTTGTTTGTTTTATCTGCTACCTGTGGACTTATATAGACTTATATAGGACTCTACAGAGTAGATTATCAATAATTTAAATGATTTAAAGTACTTTAGGCACTTTTAGTTCAGAAATTTTTGTCACACTGTTATTCTTGAGTTGCAAATTTGTTGTTTCAACCTCATCAGCTCAAGTCCTGGTTATTCTCTTTAGGTTTCCATGTCAGTGGTTTTTTTGGCGTTTGTACTGGCCCGGCCTCTGGGGATGGATAGAGAACGAGATTGATGGAGTGAATACAGACATCTTCCAGTCTCTCCACAGCACAGGGGAATGAGAAAAGAGCCAATAAGTTAAGATTCGTTACGCTCTATTTTCTGGGAACATGTCTCTTGTAGAGTGGAGGACACAAAAAAATCTGACATCCTAGTGTGCTAGACAGTGATGTTAGCGAATGGAGTGAAGGCTTAATACTCCAACATTCTCTAAAAAAAAGATTAGACAAGTGGCATAAAGCATAATTTGATTTTTTTAAATACAGTCCTAAAACTTGATATATGTGGAGATCTGCAAACAACGGCTAGATGTCTGTAAAAATGGCAAAAATATTTTAAATGCTGATAACTATTGTATATGGCCAAAAGAATGCGTACACCTAAGGAATCACAGAGATATGATCCACTTCTACTGTTATATTAAGCTCCATGCTTCTTGGAAGGTTTTCCACTAGATATTTTAGTGCGGCTGTAAGGATTTGTGTTTATTCAGCCAAAGTAAAAGTATTAGTGTGTCACGATCAGCGCACCTGCCTCGCTTCCCGACCAACAACGGAGAGAAGCGTCTCCGGAATATTAACCGTTTCCGGACTACACCTCCCAGCACCCATCGCGAAGTCTGATTGCTGTGCCACCTGTTTCCTATCAGCCGGCGGGTATAAATACGAACTTGAACTTGACCTTCATTGCGAAGTCTCGACTTGCTTTAGCAGTCATTCTGAGCATTTCCTGTCTGTTTCGATTCCGGTTTTTGACTCAGTTTCTGTGCCTTGATTCTCTGATTGTTTGCTGCCTGCCCTGACCTCCTGCCTGTTCTTTCGTTTCTGATTTTCGATCCTTCGATATCGTGTCTGCCGTGTTTTACCTTGCCTGTCTGTTTCCAAGTGGTTTACAATAAACGCTGCAAATGGATCACCAGCCATACGACTCCTCCTTACAGTAGACTTCACCACCGAGCGATCCAGCAGCTGTCTTCCAGCTCGCCACCCAGCTCTCCGCCCAAGCACAGCAGCTCACCGGGCACCACCAACAGCTAACGCGACTCACCTCGCTCAGTGGAGAGCTTGCCGTTGCAGGGCCTGCAAGGAACCGCCACGGCGCTGAATCCTCCACCACCGGCGGCTCTCCATCCAGCCGCCCCGGCTGCAGCCCCGACTGTCGCCAGCCTGATGCAGTGCTCGCTCTTTGTAGCGCAGCAACCGGCGTGTTGCCCGAATGCCATCAGCCACATAGCATTTGCATGCACGCTCCTCACCGGAAAAGCGCTGGAGTGGGCCACCGCGGTTTGGGGAGAGGATGGCTCCGCCTTCCACACATTCGAACACTTCCTCGCACAATTCCGAGCCGTCTTCGACAACTCCGCCATGGGGGAGAGAGCGGAGGAGCGTCTACTAGCCATCTCCCAGGGAGACCGTCCGGCCGTGGAGTACGCTCTGGCGTTCTGCACTCTCGCTGCCGAGGCAGGCTGGGAGGAGAGGCCCCTGAGATTGCTGTACCGCAAGGGGCTGAACCCGGATCTGCAGGCCGAACTCGCCTGCCGGGACGAAGGGAGGAACCTGTCGGAATTCATGGATCTCTCCATACAGATCGACAATCTAATGCGGACTCGCCGAGCACCCACGCATGCCTCCTGACCCAAAGTCACACTCGTGCCCCGACCTGCGGACCCCGAACCGATGCAGCTCGACTTCACACGCCTCACGTCTGAAGAACGAGCGCGACGCTTTTGTCTCCAGCTCTGCCTATACTACGGAGAAGCCGGACACAGACTGGCTGCCTGTCCCACCAGACCTCCTAGCAGGCGGAGCACTTCGGTGAGTTCTGATCTCCTCACTCCTTGATCCCCAAGCTGCAAGTTCAAGTGCAAGTCAAGATCCGAGGGGAAATGATTAGTCTGTCCGCTCTTATCGATTCCGGTGTCACAGGGAATTTTATGTCCGGGGAATTTGCCCGAGCTTACGACATACCTGTAACCTCATGTGTTTTACCCTTGGCAGTGGAGGCGATAGACAGTCGGCCGTTCGGTGAGAGCCGCATCACACGCGTCACGGAGGACCTCTGGCTGCAGGTGGGCCTCACCACCAAGAACTCATCCGTTTCCACATTATCTACTCTCCGCGTCACACTCTCATTCTGGGTCTACTCTGGCTTCAGCTCCACAATCACGTCATTTCCTGGAAGGACCTGCGAATCTCAAGCTGGGACGAAGCGTGCGTCCAACATCAACATCAACCCCTTCAACTCAACCCCACGATCACTGTGTGCTCCGCCTCCAACACCCCCAAAATCCCAGCAGAATACCAGGACCTCGCGGAGGCCTTCAGCAAGATACTGAGATGCCGCCACACCGACCCGGCGATTGCGCCATCGAGCTCCTACCCGGCATAACTCCACCCAGAGGGAGAATCTTCCCGCTATCACAGCCAGAGACAGCAGCCATGAATAACTACATCGAGGAGGAGCTCAAGAAGGGGTTCATCCGACCCTCCTTTCCCCGGCATCCGCAGGCTTCTTTTTCGTGAAAAAAAAGGATGGAGGTCTCCGTCCGTGCATTGATTACCGAGCGCTTAACGACATAACAGTCAAGTTCCGATACCCTCTACCCCTCGTACCATCAGCCTTGGAACAGCTCCGCCGGGCCCGATACTTCACGAAGCTGGACCTTTGCTCGGGCCACTACGAATATTTAGTCATGCCGTTCGGCCTTTCGAACAGTCCAGCTGTGTTCCAGTCATTCATTAACAATGTGTTCCGTGATATGCTAGATTGTTGGGTGATTGTGTACATAGATGACATCCTGATCTACTCCGAGACCATGGAAGAACACGTCCGGCACGTGCGAGCAGTACTGAAACGCCTCATCCAGCACCGTCTGTACGCCAAGGCAGAGAAGTGCGAATTTCAGCAGACCTCCACGACCTTCCTAGGCTACGTCATCTCAGCCAAGGGGGTCGCGATGGATGACTCCAAGGTACGTGCGGTATTGCAGTGGCCCCGACTGCAGAGCTTTAAAGAGCTTCAGCACTTCCTGGGATTCACCAACTTCTACCGCCGCTTCATCCGTGGGTTCAGTACGACCGCAGCACCGTTCACGTCTATGACAAAAAGGGCATCAACTCGGCTTACCTGGTCCCCTGAAGCTACGACAGCGCCATGTTCTTCACTCGCTTTCGATTCACTGTGACCTATAGACCGGGAACCAAGAACACCAAAGCTGATGCCCTGTCCCGGATGTTCCGGGAGGTTGACCCAGACACACCCCCCGAGCCCATCATCTCCGAGACCCACATCCTCGCACCTATACAGTGGGATACTATGACGGAAATCACATCGCGCTCGACTTCATCACTGATCTTCCCCGCTCGCATAACTACACGGTTATCCTCACAGTCATCAACCGATTCTCGAAAGCGTGCCATTTAATTCCCCTGCCAAAGCTCCCCACGGCATTCGAAACAGCCGACGCTCTGTGTAATTTTGTCTTCCATTTCTACAGTCTGCCCGAAGACATCGTGTCCGATCGAGGTCCCCAGTTCATATCGCGAGTCTGGTCGGCGTTCTTCAAACAGTTAAACATCAATATCAGCCTCACCTCGGGGTATCATCCTCAAGCCAATGGGCAGACGAAACGGCTGAATCAAGAACTCATCCGCTTCCTCCGCTCATATTGCCAGAACAATCAGGCCGACTGGAGCAAATACTTACTGTGGGCCGAGTACGCACAAAACTCCCTCATCAAACCCGCCACCGGCCTGAGCCCGTTCCAGTGCGTACTGGGCTTCCAGCCTCCTCTGTTTCCATGGTCTGGGACGCCCTCCGAATTGCCGGCCGTTAACGAATGGTTTTGCCGAAGCGAAGAGATGTGGAGCGCGGCACATTGGCAGCTGCAGAGAGCCATTCGCAGACAAAAGATGCAGGTCGACAGACACCGCAGAGAGCATCCCGACTATCAACCCGGTCAGTGGGTCTGGCTCTCCACCCGCGACCTCCGTCTCCACCTGCCCTGTCGTAAGCTTAGTCCCAGATATGTGGGACCGTTCCGGATAACTAGGCGAATTACCCTGTTCTCTTACCGCCTGGCGCTACCTTCGACATACCGCATCTCCCCCACCTTTCATGCCTCACTGCTGAAACCCCCTTAGGAGCCGACAAGAAACTCAGAGGGCTCCACCGATCCACCTGCGCCTCTCCTGGTTGGTGACGAAGTGGCGTGCCGGGTCCACGAGCTACGCTTTAGCAGTCATTCTGAGCGTTTCCTGTCTGTTTTAGATTCCGGTTTTTGACTCAGTTTCTGTGCCTTGATTCTCTGATTGTTTGCTGCCTGCCCTGACCTCCTGCCTGTTCTTTCGTTTCTGATTTTGCCTATCCTTCGATATCGTGTCTGCCGTGTTTGACCTTGCCTGTCTGTTTCCGAGTGGTTTACAATAAACGCTGCAAATGGATCACCAGCCATACGACTCCTCCTTACATAGTGAGATAGGGTACTGATATTGGATGAGGTCTGGGTTCTGGGGTGGACACTCAAATTCTTCCAATTCCATCCTTTACAACAGTGGTAATCTATCTGTTACCACTGGATACTATACAATGCACATCCATGACACTTCTATACCTGTACAATCTGTTGCACCTTATATATACCTATATATATATATAAAGTACATATTGCATATAATAGTACACTGTGTACTGACTATATGTATGAGCATATTGTACATTTTCACATGTTGATTTCATTATCTGTTTGTTAATTGTACATATTGTACACACATATTGTACTGACTATATGTATGAGCAAATTGCACATTTTCACCTGTCAATTCATTATCTGTATAATTGTTTCTGCAATTTCTGGAGTTCGCTTCTAAGAATTTTACTCACCAAGGCACACGTGCTGTGGTGATGTGACAATAAAAGTGACTTGACTTAACTTGGCTTACAAACCAGGTCTTCATGAAGATCTGTGCATTGTGCATATGGGGCATTGTCATGCTGAGGTTTGTGCCTCTTAGTTCCATTGAAGGGAAATTGTAATGCTACAGTACAGCATACAAAGGCATTCTGTGGAGTTCTGTGATTCTTGGTAGCTTTATAAATAGTTTGAGAAAGAACAACATATGGGTGTGATGTCAGGTGTCCACAAACCTTTGGCCATATTGTGTTCTTTGACACCAAGTTTATGAATGTTTATGAAAACATATTTTAAACTTTAGCCTTTCCTAGTCTACATTCCTACAAAGATCATGCAGTGCTAGGTGCATGTTGTTCGTTACACAATTAACGACACACTTTGAAAGCTTTTGGATGGAGACATGCTCTAAACATTTCAATTTGTAATCAGATACTGGCTGGCTTTTAAAAATGATGATGACCATGATGTTTTTTCCCCACAGTTGGATTTAAATTGTCTTTTTTTTCCACTTTTGGCAGCAATCAGATTTTAAAATGCTTGAACTTTACTTGTGGTTGAGATGTATGCAAAAAAGAAACAGATTTCAGTCCAGGAAAGTCTGTGGTTTTAAGAACTATATATAGTAGAAAATGTGAAAATTACAGGAAGAAAATGTCAGAATTTCATGAATTAAATGCTATCAAAATTACATAATGAGAAATAGCTCATTTCAACAATTTGTACACTCACACTAATGTGTTTCTTAAGTGTTCTACATGAAACATTCTCAGAACCTTTCAGAAGACCTCCAGAAGGTGGAGAATTATCAAGGATGATAAGGTGTGATTGTCTCATCTTATTACAAATGCTTTTCCATCTTTCTTTCACAAGCTAGATATATACTAGCTATAAGCTTTTATAATAAATCTAAATCTAAAAGAGCAACATAACCTGGTGAAACATGATACAAACTGTAATTGTTTTTTTTCCTCCCATCTAGCGTGCTACTGAACAGCTTTGGCTGACAGACGTGACAGAACGTCTCCCTACAGGGTGTCCAGTCAACACTCCCACTCTTACATTTCAAGCATAAGGTCTGCCCAATTTTTTATTCGTATGCCTTACCACAAGCTTCTCATTCTTTATTATGTTGAATTTTCTTGGCAAACATTTCTGTGAGTATGAGTGAACGTCTTGTTGAAAAGATCTTGGACTCCATCTTTATATCATGTTGCACTGGCACCTGCTCTCTGCCTCAAGCCATTCTTCTCCTGCAGAGTCCTTGTTAGCTGTTAAGGACACACCATTGGTGATGTTAACTGTTCAAGACCAACACATGTTGGGTGTTGTAAATGGCCTTAGGGGAACTTTACTTTCCATCCCCCCCTTGTGGTTTCTTGTTACTAGTGAATGTAGCAGGTATACACAATCTTGCATTGTTATTGTTGCCAAATTGGAAACAGCGTTCCATGCGTCCTTCTTACAGTACGTCCATAACTATAGATGGCTAGGAGTCCAAGAGTCCAAAACTGGCCATGTTGTCTAAGTGGGTGGGAAAGCATACTCTCTATCACTTGTCAATTACTTTTTTCTCAGTGTCTTGTCTTTCTGGTGGTCTGTGATGCAGCATGAACGGTAGAATGAAAAGATGTAGAGGCTTCAAATGTCATAGATAAACACATTAGCTTAGTTACCTTTACTGGTAACTGTTATGTGATAAGGGAGAGTTAGTGATTGCAAATTGGCAAATGGTCATATTCAGAGAAAAGATAAACATACAAAACATTTTTTCCAATAAATGTGGCAAACAAACCAAACATTCAGAGAGAATTTAATTTGTTCCTCAATGAATATTTATTTAACCTTTATAATTGATAGATCATTTCATTTGTATTGGTTATCAGTTCTTAACTACTTAACATAACCTTGTCTCTTATCTAGCTAGCTTATGCATCCAACATTAATTACCCCTAAATTCTAAGTGAATCTTTGTCTATTCATCTGTTCTCTCTTTTCTCAAACTTTCAAGGTGTACATGTTCTGTTGTGCCCTGATATGATGTCCATGACAGTGCTATATTCACTCACTCTCTCACTCACTCATTTTCTATCGCTTATCCGAACTACCTCGGGTCACAGGGAGCCTGTGCCTATCTCAGGCATCATTGGGCATCAAGGCAGGATACACCCTGGACGGAGTGCCAACCCATCGCAGGGCACACACACACACTCTCATTCACTCACACAATCACACACTACGGACAATTTTCCAGAGATGCCAATCAACCTACCATGCATGTCTTTGGACCGGGGGAGGAAACCGGAGTACCCGGAGGAAACCCCCGAGGCACGGGGAGAACATGCAAACCACGTGGAACGTGCTGACCACCAAGCCACCGAGCCCCCTGTGCTATATTCAGTGCAAAGAAATTACATTAGAGTTTATAAAAGTCTAGTGTCCAGCATTATCTATATATCATTTTAATAAATATTATTCCGAAGTCATGCATAGTTTCCTGCTATAGGATTCTAGATTCAACACATCCCTGACCATGATAAAATGGCAAAGAAGAAGAAGAAGAAGAAGAAGGAAGAAAGAAAGAAAGAAAGAAAGAAAGAAAGAAAGAAAGAAAGAAAGAATGAATGAATGAATGTGATGTTTGATACATTATATTTATTTCATAAAAGCAATCAAGGGCCCACTTTTTTTGAGGATATAACACTCTGGTGTTTAAGGCTCCTTACGGAAGGAAGTGAAAAACCCTTAAAGGTTCTAGATCTGACATTTGTTCTTTACAGATGTTGGGCTCTTCTTTGTTTGTTGTTTGTTCAAGGATTTTCAGTAGCAGGCTCATGGTTTCTAACTGTACAGTACAGTATATAAAAAGACTAGTGAAAAGACTAGTAACTCTTTAGTATGTTTTGAGATGTTTGATTGCCATTAACATACACTTCATTTTACCTGACTTAAGCAAGGTGAATATTTATACCATTTTCATTTATTCTTTCTTTTTTCATTTATTCATTTATTTATTCTTCCAAATTCTTTTGGAAACCATTTTATTTAAAACGACTCACAAGTGAGTAAGAATACAGTGAAAGCACAGAGCCGAGCAGTCGGTGGTTGTGCTTAAGGACCCAAAGGTGCATTCAAAACCATTAGCAAGAAACCTTAACTGTTCAACTTCTACAGTGGAACCATAAGGCCATCAAAACAAGCAAGACCAACATTATTTAAACTAATCAAGCAGTGCAGAAGTCTCAGGAACACAGTTTGGTACCCTGTGGCATCAGGGAGGAGTTACATTAGCTCTGATCTCTTTTTAATCTTTCCTAATGAAGTTGTCAGCTATCCACAGCTTTTAAGCTCTTTGGCTGTGATCAGCTGTTACCAATTAACATTTATGCTTTAGCATGCTCTGGGAGCTCCAGAGACTGCAATAAATCAGAACTTCACTCCTGACTGCTTTACTGCCAAATTCACACAAAACCATTTTGCTATAATCTGAGGGAAATGTATAGACTTCTAGAACTTACATCTGCTTTTTTTTTAGTGTGCACCACGTCTGGTACAATGGCAACATTTTTATACTCGTTTAAGAGCTGCTTCTAACTAGAGGCTAGAATTAAAGATTAGGACCACAAACTGGAGGCCTGTTACATGTGAAAATACTTAATGGCATCTTTGATTTACAGAAGGATATACTAAATGCCAGCACTGCCTTCCTGTGAGTGTGATTTCAGATGTGTTCAGCTGGTGCCGTTTCTTTCTGGGGTCTTAAGATGACTGGTTTATAGAGGCCTGGATTTTAGGAGTGTGGTTTCTCCCACTGTGCTAGAGCATGGAGGAAAAGCAGGCAGGGTGGGCCACTGGGAGAATACACGAAGGCATTAGAAGAAGGTTAGGCTCTTTAGCGTTAGTCTTCTACAGACCCTAACAAAGCAATCCTTTCCAAGTTGTGGTCCTAATGTATGGAATCGCTCAGCCAACACTACGCTAAAACACCATTAAGAAAACGGAGGTGGCTGGAGATGGATTTTCCTTGTGAATAGCATACAGGCTGTGGGGTCTCGGGTGTAGCTCCGAATATGATTTGGAGCTACAGCGAGATTAAAAAGTGTACTAAAGTTGAAATAATGCAGGCAAAATTCTAGTGCAATGGTATCATGTTACTAACAAAAGAACTACACACACCTCGGTCACATTGATCAATCTCTCTTCTGCAAACTTTTGCTTACACAGCCAATTTCAGAGAGGTTGTTTTGCTGATTTTCTACAGCCAAGAAAAGTAATATGTCTATAAGTATAAAAAGTTATAATTTACAGAACCAGGGCTGGATACATATATATATATATATATATATATATATATATATATATATATATATATATATATATATATATATATATATATATTTTGTTTTATATACGTTTGATATACATTATAAGTTTGAAATGCCACTACAAAGAGAATCAGCTCATTAATATCATGGACTTAACAAACTTTGTTATTCTTACAAACAGGAACTTAACAGTCAGAATGTAATTTTCATCTGTGTTCATTTTCCCCTATTATTTTCCCCTATTCCCATATTTATTTTCTACCGCTTATCCGAACTTCCTCGGGTCACGGGGAGCCTGTGCCTATCTCAGGCGTCATTGGGCATCAAGGCAGGATACACCCTGGACCGAGTGCCAACCCATCGCAGGGCACACACACACTCTCATTCACTCACACAATCACACACTACAGACAATTTTCCAGAGATGCCAATCAACCTACCATGCATGTCTTTGGACCGGGGGAGGAAACCGGAGTACCCGGAGGAAACCCCAGAGGCACAGGGAGAACATGCAAACTCCACACACACAAGGCGGAGGCGGGAATCGAACCCCCAACCCTAGAGGTGTGAGGTGAACGTGCTAACCACTAAGCCACCGTGCCCCTGTTATTATTAGATACTTAATAGAATTCATTCATTCATGTTGATTTTCAGTAACTACCTTTTTGTGGTCAGATGGCGCTTATCTTAGGAACCATCTTGTGAAGCAAGAGAATTCACCATATCCTACGCATACACATGTGTGAGATTTCACAGCACACCACATCTGCTACAATATAACAAGGAATACTGGATGTTCCACAACATTAAGTGTTTTTATAATTAGTTATAAAGTATTATGACTCAGTCTTTAGTTACTTAGTTATTGAAACATTGGAATCACAAGCAGATAGCCTTTTAGTTATGCGGTCATAGCTGGTCTTGCCGGAGTCCATGTCTGCACTTTGCACATAATTTACATTGTCCATAACCTGAACACAGCCATACCTAACATTTTTTCTCTCTCTCTGTCGAGCTATATATGTCACTCAGGAGCTCTCAGTGTTCTGAGTTCCTAGCCCGATAGTCTCTTCTTAAGAAGCGACTTTGTCAATCCTGATGTTCTAACGCTGGCTAGAGTCTCGTCGCCCGCTTGTCACCTTGCCAGGGATTGATCTGCCTGGTCAGCCAGTGTCCCATGGGATTGTTGTGAATGAAGCTGCCCGGAGACTGTCACGTCTTCTTTTAAACCAATGTTGTGTCATTCAGCTGTATGGTCTGGTCTTTATCAGAAATCAGGTCTGTGCTGAACTCAGAGTTTACGATGACCCATTAGTTCCTCAGGAGCTCTCGGCTGCGCTATTATAAACTGTTGTAGGAAGGACATTATTTACATTTATACTATTTACTATAGAGTGTCACCCAAATGAGGATGAGGTTCCCTTCTGAGTCTGGTTTTTCCTTGTTGCCTTTGCCTCCGGCTTGCTCATTAGGGATAGGGATAGATGTATAGTATTTTAAATTTTAAGTTAATCTTTTTAAAATTAATTTTAAACTTTAATTGTATATATTCACTTATTTATTTTTATTCTTATTTCTTCTTCTTCTTCTTCTTCTTCTTCTTCTTCTTCTTCTTCTTCTTCTTCTATATTATCTATATATTTATTTCTTCTTATCTCTCATCTGTTTCCATACTGCTGTAAAGCTGCTTTGAGACAATGTGAAATTGCTAAAGCGCTATACAACTTAATTGAATTCAATTGAATGTGTATGAAGAATAAAGCACTTCTTCACATAATTTTCCTTAATAAACTTTTTTTCCTAAAACATCATACCCCTAATGTGTTTTATTCCATGCACACAAATTTTACTATCCTTTCATAAGGTTCAAGTTAGCATAGCAAAGAATAAAAAACATATGTACTGCATATGTATTCACCGCTGTTTTTGTGAAACTACTAAACTGTTAATGAGGGTTTGGTAACAAAAAAAAACAAAAAAAAAAACAAATGTGAAAAAAAAATTTCAAAACACACACACACACACACACACACACACACACACACACACACACACACACACACACACACACACACACATACACTCACCGGCCACTTTACTGGGTACACCTTACTAGTACCGGTGTGGTCTTCTGCTGCTGTAGCCCATCCGCCTCAAGGTTTGACGTGTTGTGCGTTCAGAGATGCTCTTCTGCATACCTCGGTTGTAACGAGTGGTTATTTGAGTTACTGTTGCCTTTCTATCAGCTCGAACCAGTCTGACCATTCTCCTCTGACCTCTGGCATCAACAAGGCATTTGCGCCCACAGAACTGCCCTCACTGGATATTTTCTCTTTTTCGGACCATTCTCTGTAAACCCTAGAGATGGTTGTGCGTGAAAATCCCAGTAGATCAGCAGTTTCTGAAATACTCAGACCAGCCCGTCTGGCACCAACAACCATGCCACGTTCAAAGTCACTTAAATCACCTTTCTTCCCCATTCTGATGCTCGGTTTGAACTGCAGCAGATCGTCTTGACCATGTCTACATGTCTAAATGCATTGAGTTGCTACCATGTGATTGGCTGATTAGAAATTTGTGTTAATGAGCAGTTGGACAGGTGTACCTAATAAAGTGGCCGGTGAGTGTATATATATATATATATACATATATATATATATATATATATATATATATGTATATATATATATATATATAGCACAACTACAATTCTGCATAGAAGCCTACCAACAATCATGGTAGTGACGTGCGGTGACAAAATAGCAGCAACCAAGAGAAATGCTAAACATAGCACTACCACCACCATGTTTCAATTCAAGGCTTTAACACAATGTACAAATGACAATAAACCTTGAGTTGAGTTCAGCTGAGTTGAATAAAAACAGTGTAGCTTGCAATATAAACCCAATATTAAGACTTTGTTTAAAATTAGAATGACCTAAGAATGATTTTCTGCACAGATAGATAGATAGATAGATAGATAGATAGATAGATAGATAGATAGATAGATAGATAGATAGATAGATTCCAGCAGTATCCACAAACCTAGGCAATAAGGCATGCAATAGATGCTAATAAAAAAAAATAATAAATGTAAAAAAGTAATTCATTAAAATTAAAAATGTTCTGTGCACATCAGAGTGTTAAGGTACATTGTGTACAGTGTGTAGTACATTTCAGAACATTTCAGAACCATGAGGAATATCAGCATTGACTCCCCCCGAGTGGAATTAAAGAGTTGCATGTCATGGGGGAAGGTTTACTTTTAGATACACTCAATAAAACTATAGTGAATTAAATATTGGATGTAAAAGGTTGCATCGTAAATGGCTTTAAATGGAAATGCACTTCTGTAAATGCACTTCTGTATTCACATATTTATCTTAAAGAAAAGAAATGTCAGGGAAGCACATTATATTGTGGAAGGTGTTGGTGTAATATAAAAGAAAATCCAAAAGCTATTCAGAGGATTGAAAAGTATTCAGACTATTATCAAGACAAATTGTAGGCATAGA